>NW_005354443.1:133821-166716 GCF_000412655.1 Myotis brandtii | reverse complement strand
GAGGGGTCGACCTCAGCAAACGTACCCCCACTTCTTCCAATGCCATTTCTTCAAAATAGACTCGCCCAGGCCAAAAACCGACTTCTGCGCATGGGCCACGAAGTTTCAATCACACTGTACGTGTGCGCCCACACATGGTATTTTGTGGAAGAGCCACACTCAAGAGGCCAAAGAGCCGCATGTGGCTCGTGAGCCGTGGTTCGCCGACCACTGTGCTATATTAAATAAATTTTTAAAAGACTATATTATAGACATGTGAATGCTTTGATCTGGAAGGACCTGCAATACCCACAGACAGAAACACTGAGCAGCTCTACAATAGGTAGCCCCCCATGGCCCCCCCCAGATTTCCCATTTTAAACAGTGACATCATCGTGGCCTCCTTTGGTATAGACCTTATTATGTCCTTATTGGGGCTGTTAAAAATCTTGGGGTTGGTTCTTCTCTCAAGGATCACCTCCAATTTGACACTTGATACTCTGCCCAAAAGTCTAGGAACATTCCAGGCTCTCTACTTGGCTCCTCTTTTCCTCATCCAAGCCTGGACTCCCCAGTGCTCGGACTCCTCAGTGCTGGTTTCTGGCTCCCCTCTCTACCTGGTTCATGGAGCTAGCCCCAGGTTCCTCTGTAGAGGGCTCAGGGCCAATAGATTTCTGCACTGGGAGATTAATTAAGTCCAGGGAAGATGAAAGCAGGTGGTGTGAGAGACTTGGCCATTTGTTGGCTGCTCTTTTTCTATGATAGAAAGCAAACACACACACACACACACACACACACACACACACACACGCTCATGCACACACATGCACACATGCACACACGTGCACACACACACGTGCCAGCATAACCATCATGACCCCTAAAGATCACGGCCAACAGGGACCTTAACTCTTGTAATGACAAGCAATTAGTTTAGTTACATCTCAAGTCAGAGACAAGTCAGTAAACCAGCTCTGGAGAATCAGAACCACTGACCACCTGTAATTCCAGGAAGCAGCGTGCAGTTTCCAGCCCGAGGGCTTGTCTGTCACTACGGCTGGCCAGACACTGAGTCATTTCATTTCTAACAATTAGGCATCTTTTGCTCAAGCAAATAGCCAGATGAAAATCTGGTGAGGTTAGGCAGTGATAACATGAACAGTGGTAATTAATTTGCATTGTTATATCTAGATCTAAAAACACCTCTATTTGTTTCTTTATATATCTATGTAGTCTCATTCATTCATTCACTCAAGCATTCAATGGGCATTTTTTGAGTTCAAAAGACAAAGAAACTCTGTACTGGGTACAGTGTTACAAAGACGTCCTGGTCATCAGGAACTCGGAGTGTCTGTGGGGACACTATTAACACAAGGATTCACAGCCCCCCATGGAAACGCCTTGGCAGGATTTACCCCGGGGGCCACAGGAAGCGTGTGGGGACTTCCTCACATTTATTCGTATCTCTCTATCACCTACTCTACCTCCGACAAGGCTGAATGGCCTCAGTTTCCCCAACATGTGTAACCTTCCAGGAACTCCAGAAGATGCCAGACCCTGGCTTCCTTCTCTGGGGCAGGTCAGGCCAGGCATGTGTTCAGGGCAGGCAGGGGCAGAGCTGGGGGCAGGCCTGCAAACAGCCTCTGATGCAGGAGGAGCTCTGCCCACAGCGCCCCTCCCCTGAGCTGGAGGGTGGACCTCCAAGGGGGGATGGGGAGAGAAGTTAGTTACTTAAGCGAAACCTCGCAATATTAGCAAAGCCTGTGTCCAGAACATTTCAGTAAGTAGTTTTGATACATGGTGTGAACTGGGGCACAGAAAACAATGTCTGGGGAGGATTAAAATGCCCCAGTTGTCATCGCTGGAAGTTTACCCTGGAGGCTCAGGTCTCTGAAGAGCTGGGCCTCCCCGAGTGAATTCTTCAACAGGCTTCAGGAATTCTCCCTCAGGGCCAGGCTGCTCTGGGAACAGACTCAGTGCAGGTGACCGCTGCTACCACCCTTCCCGGCACAGGCCACCAGACCTGTGCCATCAGGTACAGGCTCAGACAGTGCACCTGCCCTCCTCACTGAGGGACGCCTGCGCATGACTCCAGGCCCAGGCTCTTCTGTGGGGACAGGCTCCTGCATGGTGCCGGGGAGGACCCCGGGCCCTCTGCTCTCTCCCTTTGTTTCAACATTTTCCTCAGATGATAGAAATGGCGAATGCCCATCTTGGAAAACTAAAGAACTAGAGACAAATTTAAAAGGAGAAAATAACACATTTTCTAAATTACTCCACCAGACAAAATTTCAGTACATATTTTAGTGATTTTTTCCCCCCAATTTAGAAATCCATGTTGTACAGGGCTGGGCAAAATTAGGTTTACAGCTGTGAGTACTCGGAACAGAATATTGCAAGTAGACCACAAGAATGAGGCTGTACCTAAGTGCACTGCGCCCCTGTGACATTCTTTGAGTTAATAAAGCTATTGTAATAGGCATAACCTGCTTGTCTTTTTCCATTATGAATAACTGTAAACCTACATTTGCCAATGACTGTATATATAGAATGATTGGGGAGAACGGGTGGCCAGAGATCATAGTCTAGATCCAATTTGTCTTATTTTACATTACATAAATAATGTAAAATTTCCTTATGTCAATAGGCGTGTAATGTAATTTAAAAACTGATAATATTTTGGGTCATACTTTTCTAGGTAGCCAAAACCCATACACCTTATTCTTTCATTATATTATACAAACTATTCTTTGATCAGATTTTTTACTTAATAGTCATTATGAATAAATTTTCATGTTAGTAAATATAACTCTGTAAGTTATATAATTTTTATATGTTTTATAGAACAGAGGTTACACCAAGGGTCACAGGTCCAATTCCAGGTCAAGGGCACATAGCTGGGTTGCAGGTTCCATCCCAGACAATGGGTGTGCATGTGGGAGACAACCACTCTATGTGTCTCTCTTTACATCAATGTTTCTCTCTCTTCCTCTCTCTCTCTCTCTCTCTCTCTCTCTCTCTCTCTCTCTCCCCTCTTCCCTTCCACTCTCTCTAAAAATCAATGGAAAAAATATCCTCTGGTGAGGATTAACAACAACAACAAAAAGTGTCATCCAGGTACCTGAATGCACAGCTGCCCAGTGTAATTATTTCTGTAGATCAGGTCCCTGAAGCTGGAGTCCTAGAGTCAGGGGCCGTGTTTTGAATTCCTGCCTGTTGTAAGGCAAGCATGTCAAACTCAAAGGCTAACTCGGGCCAAATAAATGAGGCATGCGGCCCTTGGGCCACGAGTTTGACTTGCTTGTAAGGCTATTCCCAGGAGCAGTTTACTGGCAAGAATGTCTGTCCGTAGTCCTGGTTAACATAAGATTCTTTTTGACTTATATCTCACTAAGGCATTTTCATATTTACTGCTCATTTGCGTTTCATTTAATTCTGTTCGAATTACCTGTTTGTATGCTCTCCCTGCTTTTAAAAATCGCTGTTTACCTTTTCTTACCGTTTCATAAGACCTTCTATGTAATGGCTATGTCAATCCTTTCCTATGAATATCTGCCTGCCCCTCCCCCCAGCTTTCCTTACATTTTAACTTTGTATCTGGCAGGTTTTTGTTTTATTTCAGAACACATTTTAATTTTTTTATGTATTGACAGCTATTGGTCTTACCCTTATATTCTTTCTGATTTTAATTACATGCATAGAAAGGACTTTTCCACCCAGATTTTCATACAACGTCTCACTCTCTATTTTCTTCTCTTGCCTTTATGATGTCTTCTTATTTCTAATTGGCATTTAAATATTTAGCCCATCTGGAATTCATTTTGGTATGAAATTTGAATTTCGCACTACTTCCCCCTGAAATGTAGTAGGGTGTGGCAACAATCCATGTCTAATCCTCCTTTTCCCACAGATATAAGAGACACCTTTACACAGATGTACCCTTGTGTGTGCTTCTGCGATGTCTCCTGGGGGCCCCAGCCAGCGGGAGGCATGTGGCATGCTGAGAGGTGGGAATCGCCACCCTCTCTGTACCTCCTCCCTTTGCACAGCATTTGCATGGCTGGTTCGGGCAGTTGTGTTCTAGGTGAAAACTCAAATGCATAATCTCGGGCGGTTAATTGGCCTTGGGTTCTATTTGTGGGTAACTTTGCAGAGAGTGATGATAAACATTTTGTTTCTTCCTTTGCAGCATTGTATGATGTATTGATCTCTCCTGCCTCTGGAAGCAGGTAGCGAGGGTCCATAGCTACGCTGAGACTGCTCTGCGTGGACATCCTCCCTTTGCTCCCCTCTGTGCTTCACCACTGAGTACAAGGGGGCGGGTGTTTCTGACAAATACGCTCCCAAATGGGGGTGGTTGAATTTTATGATTCCCACTTAAGCAATACATGAGATAATTTTTGGATTTTCTTCTTAATGAATTGTTATAAATTATGTTAATCATATTTCAGGCTAATAAATTATTTTCTCATTTCTTGGGATAAATCTGACTAGTTCATGGTATATTGTTCTTTGAGTTTATTCCTGAGTTAATGCAAAAAATATTTTGTTAACAAATGTTACAACTATACTCATGAGTGCTGTTGATATATAGATGCTTTTATTGCTATCTGTAACTTCAGGCTTATGCGATTGGTCAAAATGATGTCTAAAAATATTCTATGCTTTAGGACCTTTAAAATAGCATCACATTTAAATATCCCATCACGATCTGATGAAATCACCTATGACTTGTATTATTTAGAAGGGATAAGCAGTAATTTGCATTTTATAAAAGCTCTCTCTCCCTGGGCTTGGGGTGCCTTAATAGAAAGAGTAGTTTTATCAATTATAATTATAATTTCCATGTGATTAAGTACTGTTATCCTTTTGTCATAACTCTCTAATTTTATTACATTTGGTCAGAGAATGGGGCTTGTAATATTTCTGCTTTATTTAAAATAGAGCTGATGAAAGTTTGGAGCCCGGTCCATGAACAACATTTATAAATGTTAAATTAATATATCATTTTGAAAGAATGTGCTCTATCTCCTTGTGGCTTACAAAATTTTCTTTGTAGCTGGTATGTCAAGTACGTTAGTTATAACATTTAGACCTTCTCTCTGTGTTGTTTTACCTGCAAAATCCTGTGCAATGTGTTAAAACTGTTTGATATAATTTCATTGTTTTCTTATGTGTTTTACATTTTTGCCTAATTTCTCCTGAAACTAGTATTTGAGTATTCATGACTATCATGTCAATTTTTGATTGTATATTTTGTTAATAAAATAATGTTTTCCCTCTTCTATATTTAGACTTTTTTGGTATTTGGTGTTAACATTCCCACCCTTCTGTGTTTATACTTGAATTCTCTGTTAGACCTTTGCCCATCTCTAAGTGTCATCTTGCCTTGGATGCACCCACATGTTTCCTCTGGAGCACTCTGTGATCCCAGAGCTCTGAGTAGGGAGGGTGGACCTGCTTATTGTGGATGTGCCTTGGTAACTGAGAAGTCCAGTCATTCATGCTCTGTTATCTTTTCTATTTCTCCTGCTTCTAGTATTTCCTTCTCTTTTTTTATTTCAGTGGGTTGATCCAGTGATATTTTCCCCTTTTGCTTATTCAGAATTTGGCAAGTTATACATCCACTTTGTATTTTCCAGTGGTTACCTTTAGATTGTGAAAAACACAAAAGAGAAACAACCTTGATCTTATATTCTACTGTAATTATAAAAAAAGAAATGGTTTCCATGAAACATGCTTTGGAAGAGAAAGCCAGAAGTTGTGCTTCCCTCTCTCCTCCCAGCCCCCGCTCCTGTCACATCTGGACACCCTGTAGTTGGTAAGACAAGCAGGAGAAGTCTGAGTTTACCTTTGTTTGGGGGACATGAGCTCAGTGTGGCTCTGCCTCTGCTGCTGAGAGCCTATTCAGGAAGGGAACATGGTGAGCGAAACATGTAACAGCAAAGGCTGTTGTGCGAGGGGAACATGTACAAATACTGTGCTTCTTTTAGCACCATTTTGTTCTTTTAAAAAATTTATCTTTATTGTTGAAAGTATTACAGATATTCCCTTTGTTTCCCCCACTGACCCTCCAACCCATTCCGCCCCCTCCCAGGCCTTCACTTCATCCATGGGCTATGCATGTAAATTATTTGGTTAATCTCCACACACACACCTTCTGAAATTCATCAGTCATGTTGCATGTTCATGAAGCATGTTGCATGCTTCAATGTCTCTGGATCTATTTAGTTTGTCAGTTTATTTTATTCATTAGATTCCACATATAAGCGAGATCATGTGATACTTGTCTTTCTCTGACTGGCTTATTTTGCTTAGCATAATAACTCTCCAGGTCCCTCCAGGCTGTCTCAAAGTATAAGAGATCCTTCTTTTTTACTGTTGCATAGTATTCCATGGTGTAAATGTACCACAGCTTTTTTAAAAAAATATGCTTCAGGTTTTTTAAAATATGTTTCAGTTTTTTTAATATATTTTATTGATTTTTTACAGAGAGGAAGGGAGAGGGATAGAGAGCTAGAAACATCGATGGGAGAGAAACATCGATCAGCCGCCTCCCGCCCCCCCCCCCCTTCCCCACTGGGGATGTGCCCGCAACCAAGGCACATGCCCTTGACCGGAATCGAACCTGGGACCCCTCAGTTCGCAGGCCGACACTCCACCCACTGAGCCAAACCGGTTAGGGCTACCACAGCTTTTTTATCCACCCATCTACTGATGGGCACTTGGGCTGTTTCCAGATCTTAGCTATTGTAAGTAGTGCTGCTGTGAACATAGGGTGCATACATTCTTTCTGATTGGTGTTTCAGGATTCTTAGGGTATATTCCTAAAAGTGAGATCACTGGGTCAAATGGCAGTTCCATATTTAATTTTATGAGGAAACTCCATACTGTTTTCCATAATGGCTGTACCAGTCTGCATTCCCACCAGCAGTGTATT
The DNA here is from genome assembly GCF_000412655.1 of Myotis brandtii. Taxonomy (NCBI): domain Eukaryota; kingdom Metazoa; phylum Chordata; class Mammalia; order Chiroptera; family Vespertilionidae; genus Myotis; species Myotis brandtii. The sequence continues at coordinate 159,797 of NW_005354443.1, read as the reverse complement.
AGGGTTCCCTTTTCTCCACATTCTCCCCAGCACTTGTCATTTGTTGATTTATTGATAGTAGACATTCTGACAGGGGTGAGGTGATACCTCATTGTCCTTTTAATTTGCATCTCTCTGATGATTAGTGACTTTGAGCATTTTTCATGTTTCTTAGCCATCTGGGTGTCCTCTTTGGAGAAATGTCCATTTAGGTCCTTTGCCCATTTTTTTAAATTGTATTGTTTGTCTTCCTTTTGTTAAATTGTATTGTGTTCTTTTAATTGGTAAAGGTGTAGACTGGGTATTTATAAAATGGACTTGTTCTTAGAAGCCTGTGCTGTATGTGCGTGTAAAAATGTTTGTTTCCAGGGTCTATGGTACATTTTTGGTACTTGGTGTGTGTATTTTTTGGTGCATATGTGATTTGCATATGTGTGTGGTACATGTATGCTGTGTGGGTGGGTGTAGATGATATCTGTATGTGTTGTGTACATATCTGTGATGGGTGTGGTATATTGAATACATACAGACATGTTTCACATAACTGCAATTATTTCTTTTTAAAAATATATATTTTATTGATTTTTTACAGTGAGGAAGGGAGAGGGATAGAGAGTTAGAAACATCGATGAGAGAGGAACATCGATCAGCTGCCTCCTGCACACCTCCCACTTGGGATATGCCCGAAACCAAGGTACATGACCTTGACCGGAATTGAACCTGGGACCCTTGAGTCCGCAGGCCGACACTCTATCCACTGAGCCAAACTGGTCAGGACTGTAATTATTTCTTTGTGCTAATAGACTATGCTTGCTTCATGGGGTCACTATCATCTCTGATCCCTCTGAGAACGTAAACTACCCCAATGCAAGACCTCGCACATCCTACCTGCTGACATTGGCTCCTCTCTTACTGGTACAGCCTTCCTGGGGTGCCTGCTCATTCTTGGTACCGGCTCATCTTTGAGTTTGGCATTCTTGAATGCGAGGACCTATTTGCTGAGACCCTATCAGCAGAGGTTTAGGATAAACCAACAGGCCAGGTGTCCACTCATTATTCCTTATTGTTCTCCTGGGCTAGGAGCTTCCCAGCAACTCTCCCATGTTTCCAGATTCTCAGGTCACTACCTTGACTCTTGGACTCAAATATACAACTCACCACTCTCACTGATTGACAGAGCAGGGGGTAGGAGAGAGGAAGGGGGTGCAACCCTGACTGCTTCTATTGAGCTCAAGCAAGCACCCTATCCATCCCTCTGAACTCTCTCCCTGCTCCCAGATTCACCACCTTTGGGCTTCAAACAGCTGGGGAACTTCCCCCACCTTTTGTAAAAGTCCTTTCCTGTGGGAATTTGGCTTATAGTTTCCTTCTTTTCAAACTGATCCCTTCTACTTTCTGTATTTTAAGGGTTGCTCATAGTTTCTTGTCCACTATAGACATGTATTTTTGTTTTCTGGCTCTATTATCTATAATAATAAAAGTGTAACATGCTAATTAGACCGGACGACCTTCTGGACGAAGCCAGGGCTGCGAGGGAAGCCCAGGTCCCAGGTGCCTGCTGGTGGCCAGAGGGAAGCTGGTGCCAGCAGCTGGGGGAAGGAAGGCCTACTCTTGCATGTATTCTGTGCATCGGGCCTCTAGTTGATTTTATAAAATATCTTTTCTGCAACTTTTCAGGATTTGGAGTGGGAGGTGGCAATGAGAATAAATGTTAGTTTGCCATCTTTATCTAACTATCTTGTATTTATCTCTTAAAATTAGGTTCATGATTAGCTTCTGAGTCGACTATGCAATTTACTTTTGTAATATCTACTCTATTAGTTACTTTATGTATTTATCAAGTTGTTTTCCATGGAGGTTTTCAGTTGGACAATAAAGATTTATCTCTAAGCACTCTCTTTCCCCTTAGATTGCTTGTTCTGTATGACAGCCTCATCGAGTTATAGACTGGTTCTTAAATTCATAAATCAGACTGAAGGGATGTAGGTCTTATCTACACTGGCAAAAGCAAGTAGAATTCAAATATTCATCCTTTGCGTTGGGCCCAGGGAAGAGTTAGCACTGAGGAAAGTCCCTTTGTGGTTGGCAGGGCTCAGAAGGGAGAATGTTTCCTTTTCCTTGACTTATTTGAGTGGATACAAGAAGCCCATAACCCAGGCTGATTTGCTTGGCCTTTAATTGCAACCTGCTCAGGGACACAGCAGCTCAGCAGCTCATTGAGTGCCTTGACAAAGCATTGTTTGACTTCTCGCAGAGTGTGTTTGTATAGTACTTAAAGTCTTGATCTCCAGAACAGCAATGCTCACACTGCAGCATATACCAGAATCACCTGGAGGGCGTGTTGTTAGAACAGACTGCTGGGCTCCAAACCAGAGTGTCTGATTCCATAGGCCTGGGATGCTGCTTAAATACAGTGGGGCCTTGACTTACGAGTTTAATTCGTTCCCAGACCGAGCTCATTAAGGAGCTCGTTAAGGAGCTCGTTAACTCAAATTACTCTGTCAACTCAATGCAAAAAATCGGCCCAGAGACAGCTGGTATCTCAAAAAACTCGTTAGTCGGGACACTCGTAAGTCAAAGCCCCACTGTACTGGCATTTCTAACAAATTTGCAGGTGGTACTGTTGCTGCCAGTCAAGGACATACTTGGAGGACCGCTGATCTGGAGTCTGACAAACGTAGGATTGCTGTCTTTCCCCATCACTTCCTAACTGTGCCAGCTCTGGGGCCTCAGTGCACTTCACCGAGGACCCTCCTAGACCAGAATGATGGAATTTCCCTCAGGAGGTTGGCATGAAGGTTGAATATGTACTGAATATACACTGAGGTTACAGCACACAATCAAAATCTGGAAAATGATTTGCTTTGATAAACTTAAAGATAAAATTTAGAATTTTAAAAAATGTGATTTCTTCTTATCTCCATTTTTTAGTTATATGTCAGGAACTTGTCACAGTGTTTAAGATTGGATAACCACTGCTGGTCTTCCCTTTAGGCCTAGTGAAGAGGGAGCCCCGAGTAAAGGCAATTTGTGTCTGGCCGGGCACAAGGAGAGAAGGCTCCCTTGACCCATGTGAGTGGATGCACGAAGCTTCTAGCCAGTTTATGGAAAAGCTGGTTAGTCATGCAGCTAGTTGATATGATATTCAATTTGTAGCTACTTATGAAGGTGAAGCAAAGACATAAAACGTATTATGCCTCTCTCTTTATATCTTACATATGTAATCTACAGGAAACTGACAAAAGTCAAATATGGACACCATGCCTGAATTTAGGATTCATATGAAAAACGTCTAGTTTTCATAGTGTGTAATATTGCCCTGGAGCTGGTTCTCAAAGTTCGTCCCTGACACACGCCATCAGCATCTCCTGGACACTTGATTTAAAAACAAGTTCTCAAGCCCCACCCCTGAATCAGTGAATCAGAGCTCAGAGCGGGTCCAAATGACCTACACATGCCCGACTCTGAGAACCACTTGGGACTGCCAAACAGGAATGCAGGAATGTGCTGCAGCCCAGCCCCCGAACTTTAAAGGTGGGAAAACCCACATCTGGAAGAAAAATGTTTGCATCAAGTCACGGGGCAGATTGGTGGCAGAGCTGCCATCAGGAGCAGCCGTCTCCCTCCTGGGCCTGCCTGCTCCCCCAGGCTGGGTGCCGTGGCAGACCTGAGTCGCCCAAGCCCACTGATTCAACAAAGCCTCCCGGGAGCTGGGGGCTTCCCTCTGAAATGACTGCCCAGAGGTACTAAGTTTCCTGTATTTTCAGTGACACTGTTATCACCTGTCACCATCAGAGCAGCTCAGCAGAGATCTACCAGAATGAACGGCACCAGGAAGACAGACCTCCTTCCAAGGGAGGCTGTGAGGGCCAGCAGCCACTCGAGGAGGCCTGAGCTAAGGCAGAGGCCTGCAGTGCCCACACAAGGCCTGGCCCCAGAGCACAGGGGTAGGGGCATGAAACAGGAATTGGTGGTGGGGTGATTGTGGCTAAAAAACGGAAGCAGGCCCATGGGATGACCTTCTCAGAATTCCTGGGTCCCAGGGGTCTGAGCAGGGACATGGCTGACTTAATGGATTTTAGCTTGCAATCAGATACTCAAGAACACAAGCCAAAGTGAGGCTTGCCTGAGAAAGGACTTAACTTTATCAACCTGTCTTAATGTCTCTCCTTCTACTTCTCCTTTGTTTGAGGGAAGGGAAAGCTAGAAGACAAAGCCCAAGACTCTCACCTGCATTTGAGTGACAGGAGGACTACAGATGTCTCTCCTAATGGTCCCCTTTGGGTGGCAGACACACTCCCAACATCCTAGGAACAGGACAACAGGTTGTGCTTCCATCTGCCCTCCTCTTTGTCCTCAACTCACACAGTCACCCTCACACAAATATCTGCCCTCCTCTTTGTCCTCAACTCACACACACAGTCACCCTCACACAAATACACATTCACATGCAATCACACTCACACATAGTCACACACACACACACACACTCAAACACACACACTCACACAGTCCCATAGGTCCAGAGGGCCCTGAAGCCAGGTACCAAAGAACCCTTTATCACCCCAACCACCCTAGTGGGTAGCTACAGGGTAGGTATGGGCCCCAGCACTTTGTCCTCAGAAGCTCATCATGACACCAGCCAGTGATTTGGCCTCTTCTGGAGCCAAGTGATTTCCAGGAGGCCTCTGTGGGGAAAGGGAGGAGGAAGGGCAATGGAAACCACGGAGGAGTGGGCTGCAGCAGAGATGTAACGGGGCATTCAGTGGGTCTATGCTGCCTGTCACTACCTGAGCCATTTAAGCAGAGACAGGGTTGAATCCTATATGAGTGTTTATTCCAATCCTGCCAGCAGTGTGGGAGAGCAGCAGGTCATCCACAAAAATCTGCTCTGCCCCTCACCATAAGCAGGCTGCTTTTATTAGGTAAAAGGACAAAAGATTACATGGGGAAGTAGGCAAAAGGGATACATATGGGTATGCAAAATGAGCAGTTTACTGGTGATGCTGGCTGGGATTTGCAAAGGCCTGGGGGTTTGCAAAAGGCTGGCCCCTCTGGTTTCTGCAACAAGGTTGTTCATCTTTCCCTGATAATAGGCAGCTCCCAGATGGGGAAGATGGGCTGCATTTCCAGGTGAGCTCCCAGGTCCCGCGTGCAACTCCCAGCAGGTGAGAAAGTGCCTTCTTTAATCAGAACAAAACAATCACGGCCCATTAACAGAGCATGTTACTATTTCTTCTAATTATAGCTGGTCCCCAACATTCTATTTCTGCCCCTAACAAATCCATCCTGCTTTGCCTCAAGAAGAGGTGCCAAGCTTTCGATGACTTGACATAAGGCCCAGAGAACTTCCTAAGGGACCTCGTAGCCCAGAGAGGCAGGACCTTGACCCAGGGTCTGGGCCTCACATTGTACGCGCCTCTGTGTAGGAGAATCCTGGGCTTCCTGGCTGCCTGCCCCGGCCCCTGGGTTGCATTGAGCAGTTTCTATTGACCACTGACAGATGTTCATGGGGAAAAGGGAAACAAACACTCTCCAAGTGCAGGCAGTGTGGACGAAGCATACACTGCAAGGCATTGCACGTTCTGTGTCTAGGTCCTGATGGGGGGCAGGTACATATCAGAGAATTCCCGCCTCCGTGGGGCTGGAGAAATGATGTGTTGCTGGTGCTTCACCAACACTGCCTCAGTCGCTAAGAACATCCCGTCATGCTCAGGAGGACCCTCTCTGGGGATGCACTCTGCAGGCCCTGGAAGCCCTGCCATGCTGGTCATCAGCCTGGTCTTGGTTATGGTTTATGAGGCAGATGGTATTTCATGCCTGTTGTTTGCAAAAGCCACAGCTCAGCATGTTTTCCATTAATCACTTTAATAAAAGACGCTGCTTTTATTAGGTAAAAGGACAAAAGATTACATGGGGAAGTAGGCAAAAGGGATACACATGGGTATGCAAAATGAGCAGTTTACTGGTGATGCAGGCTGGGATTTGCAAAGGCCTGGGGGTTTGCAAAAGGCTGGCCCCTCTGGTTTCTGCAACAAGGTTGTTCATCTTTCCCTGATAATAGGCAGCTCCCAGATGGGGAAGATGGGCTGCATTTCCAGGTGAGCTCCCAGGTCCCCCGTGCAACTCCCAGCAGGTGAGAAAGTGCCTTCTTTAATCAGAACAAAACAATCACGGCCCGTTAACAGAGCATGTTACTATTTCTTCTAATTATAGCTGGTCCCCAACATTCTATTTCTGCCCCTAACAAATCCATCCTGCTTTGCCTCAAGAAGAGGTGCCAAGCTTTCGATGACTTGACATAAGGCCCAGAGAACTTCCTAAGGGACCTCGTAGCCCAGAGAGGCAGGACCTTGACCCAGTGTCTGGGCCTCACATTGTACGCGCCTCTGTGTAGGAGAATCCTGGGCTTCCTGGCCGCCTGCCCCGGCCCCTGGGTTGCATTGAGCAGTTTCTATTGACCACTGACAGATGTTCATGGGAAAAAGGGAAACACTCTCCAAGTGCAGGCAGTGTGGACGAAGCATACACTGTAAGGCATTGCACGTTCTGTGGTTCTGTGTCTAGGTCCTGATGGGGGCCAGGTACATATCAGAGAATTCCCGCCTCCGTGGGGCTGGAGAAATAATGTGTTGCTGGTGCTTCACCAACACTGCCTCAGTCACTAAGAACATTCCGTCATGCTCAGGAGGACCCTCTCTGAGGATGCACTCTGCAGGCCCTGGAAGCCCTGTCATGCTGGTCATCAGCCTGGTCTTGGTTATGGTTTATGAGGCAGATGGTATTTCATGCCTGTTGTTTGCAAAAGCCACAGCTCAGCATGTTTTCCATTAATCACTTTAATAAAAGACACATGAATAAGTCAAAAAACTCTTTAGTGTGCCCAAAATGAAATTTTAAAAGTTACAAAAATACTAAAGAACCTGGTAGGTGAATCCCCCAGTGCTGAGAAAAAGGGGAATCAATGCCTGATTCCTAGGTGACACACTGGCTTCCTAACAGACAGAATGAAGGTCACATTCCAGAAAGATTAGTTAAAAAGGGAAGCAATGAAGGCCAAGAAAAATTATACAGCTTGGCCTAATTAATTTCATCAAATGCATGTTTTCCTTCCATCGTGGCAGCTAACTAAAGGTTTCTGGCCCAAGTCACTCAAACCTTCCCTGCTTTGCCCTTCCCGGGCTCCATTCAGTCCTGAACGCTACCTGCCTGTAGGAAAATCCCCCATTGAGGGAACTGTCCTGGTATCTTCATGGCCTCATCTGCTCTGGGCAACTTTATGTCTAGAAAGTTTCCGGACCTCTGAAAAGGCCTTTGACACTCTCTTACATACGTATCAATGCCACTAAACTGGTGCAAGCTTTATGGAGGGGGTGTGATCAGATCTTTTAAAATAAAATATACTCTACTCTTTGATTGAAAAAGTCTACTTTTATGAATTTATGATATAGAACTATCTTCACAGGTACATAAAGATGTATACTCATGGGATACATTGAGACTTGTTTGCAAAACCCAGCTTTCCATTGAGAAGTGACTCATTAAACAAATTCTGCTACAACAGAGAACTGGATTAACATGCTGTCATTGAAAAGACTAAGAGGGTTCTATGTTGATTGACATGGAAAAATCCAACAGGATTTTAAGTAAAAAATTAAATTGAAATGCAACATGCATAGTAAGTGTTATCTGCATAAAACATCGGATATGCATAGTAGCACAATCTGAACAAATATACCCCAAATGCTGATGGTGTGTCCAGGAGTGAGGGAAGGGCATGGTTGGATCATGGCTTTCCACTCTCCCTGTGTATGATAATAGAATGTGTTTAAATCTCACCGCCACCCTGATGATTCATCAAGATCTTTCCATTCAGGTCTGCTCAGCCTTTCCACTGGACCTTGTTCCATGTCCAGAAAAACTCTGTTTGTCCTTTTTATCTGCCTTGTCACATCTCTTTCCGAATGAAATACATATGCTTGAGTGGGAAGAACATAAAGCTGAGAAGATAAAAATTTGGGGTAAATAATTCACATTTTTATCTATAACATTGTAATTATTGTTTACTTATTTCCATAAAGATTAAATAATACCCCAAAATCAAAATAAAAAAAGACAAGAATCAGTGTGCGCTTGACTAATCATACAAGCAGATTCCCAGGGTGCAGCCATCTCCGGTCTTGGTTCTTGGAGGTCTTTTGAGGAGGAGGAGCAGCCTAAGATTCCACAAAACCACTCCTCCGCTGTTGATTGGACCCAAGTGCATTGAGAGGGTGCTTTCAAGGTGCCACAGACATTAAAGTGAGTCGTGTCCAGCCGTGTGGAGCAGCGGTGCAGAGGCCAAAGGCCTAAACACAAAGCTTCCCCCAGGGAGGGCCAAGAGGGGCCCACAACAGCTGGTGCTCTTGGAAGCCAAGTCGGAGCAGTGACCCTGAGCTTCTGAGCTCCCGACCCCACCCCAGCTACTGTAAAACCACTGATGCCAGGCACAGGTGCAGGCCCTCTGCTGGGGGGACTCCTAGTGGCCAGGTACTGGAAGCACATGGCTGGTGGAGACAGTAAGCTCCCCATCCAGGACCATTGCAGGGTTCTCTGTAGACGCCATCCCACCAGGCCCAGGGGTGCCTGTGCTCGTGTACAACCTTAACATCTCAGGGCCCAGGCACTCTTGTGGGTGAGGGTTATGTCAAACTCTCTCCATGAGTTTCTTAGCACTCGCTTCCTGATGATCTTACTCTGGCCCATTACCTGATATCCTCTCCCATAACTTTGCAATATTGATTCAATCTTTGTTTCTCTGGGCAAAACTAGTTGTCTCCAGTTTCCGAGTTTCTCTCCAGCTTTCTTAGATAAAATACCATTCTTCTGTATTTTAGGCCAATGCTTATATTTCAACACTAGCTTTGAATTCTACTGATAACCTTAACCCAAACCTCATCCCTCCTTTTTCTTAGCTTCCTGCAATGAGATACCATGTAGCTGCACCAAGGATGAGATACCTTTTCCCAAGTTTTGAATGGAAAGAAGTTCCAGATACTGTGTTCCTCTAAAAACACAACTGGAGAGCAGGATGTTTAGAAGGACCCCATTTTCTCTTCACAGGCGCACACTTGGGTGTCCTGGCTGTTAGGCCCTGGGTGCGAGGTTCAGTTCGCACCTCCATGAAGCCTTCGTGCTCTCTGGATAACTCGCTGTCATGTGGGGCCAGGGAGGCCTTCTGAGCTGACCGAGGTGACTGCTTCTTGATTTTCTCGTTCATATCTTTGCCCGGTGCCACCAAGCAGCAGCCAGGACATTCCCTTCCCTGGGTCGGGTTAACTGCAGGTGGAGCAAACCCTGGGAAGGGGCTTTATGGTATTAGTTTACTGTGGCCGCTCTATCAAATTACCACAAACTCTGCAGCTTTAAACAACTGAAATGTATTCTCTCTCAGTTCTGGAGGCCGTAAGTCTGAGATCAAGGTGTCAGCAGGGTGCTACTCCCTCCAAAGCCAGCCCTTGGGAGAACCCTTCTTTGCCTCTTCTCCTTCTGGTGGCTGCCCTCGCATTCCTGGGCTTGTGGGCACATCACTCCAGCCTCGGCTACCATCTTCAAGGGATGTTCTCCTTTGTGCAGGTCTGTGTCAGAACGCCTTTTGCATCTCTCTTATAAGGAATCTATGTGATTGCATGTATGGCCCATTCAGAAAACCCAGAATAAGTTCTTCTTCAGATGGTCAACTTAATTACCTCCTTTTCCACATAAGGTGATATTCACAGGTTCTGGAGGTTAGGATGTGGGGGCCATTTGTTGGGGGACATCATTCAGCCCACCCCACCCACCCATGGTATTCATGGTGCTGGGACAAACAATTACCCTCAAGTAAACAAGCCCGGCGGTGAGTCAGTACCTGGCAAGGTGAGCGTCCCTTGGCCAAGTGCTGTGTCGCATGCACTCACTCCCCTGTGCCTCTCTGCCCCTGCGCGTGCCTCAGGGCCAATTCCGGGTGTGGGTTCGGCCCAGAGGTTGTTCAGGCTGCCAGTCAGAGCACTGTCCTGGGAAGCGTGTGGATGTGGGAGCTGCAGTGTCACAGGAAGCACTTTGCTCGCGTCCCGGTCTTGCCCCTTACAGGACCTCTGGGGCTCTGGAAAGAGGCTTCTTGGTTCTCCAGCCTATAAACAGGGACAAGAATAATCTCTCCACTTTAGGATTTTGTGAGGATTAAATGATAAAGTGCATGTATATTAAAACCAAACTCTCAGCACAACACGCGCCGGGGCGGGTGCTCAGTGGCCACACAAGGAGAGGAGGGCCATGGGCAGGCCTCTGGTTGCTCTGACAGCTACTGCCAATGGGATCATCTGGGTCAAGTCTTCACTCTCCAGCGTGTTTCCCAGTAGGTCCAAGAAGTTCCAGTGGCTCCGCAGGCCTCTGCCGCCTCCCCACCCAACCTAAGAAAGTAGCAACGATCAGAGGTCTGTGTGGAGGGAGAGAAACTCGCTTCTGACAAGATAGCACCAGGATGCCAGGCGGTTTCTTCCTTCTGCTCCCTTTGCCTCTAGTGCACACAGACATTAGGAGGTGCCAGAGAACAGGCAAAGCAGGGTTGTCTGGGGCACCGGCGCTCCCTTTCTGTACCGAGCCCAGAGGGGTGGGTGTCCCCAGCAGGAATGGCCCCCTCTAGGCTCGGATTCAGAGACTAAAGGTGTTCAAGGCCCCAAGTTCATGTCCTGTCCCCAAGCCTCTTCTCTCGGGAGTCCTGATCATCATACCTGTACTCTCACCATCGTCACGTGATGATAACAGTTACTTTAACAGACTCCAAGGAAATGCCGCCCCGGTGGTGGTCCTGACCAGCACCCAGGCTCTGAGGCCCTGGGCCTCCGTTCTGATCCCCCGTGGCAGTCTGTACATGCTCACATGGCCAGCCACCCGCCCCACGTAGGCCGCCACCGCAGCTGAAGTGAAGCAAAACCAAGCTGTGAGCTGCTGTCAGTGGCAAAGCCTTCAGGGTTTTTTACTAAATCCAGGCGGGATCTGTGGCTTATTTATAAACATACGGCTTTTTGACGTCTGTGACTTTTGCCAAAGTTCTGACATGTTTTTAAATTATGCAGCTTTTGTTTCTCCTTCTTCTCTGCTTCTCGGTAGGATAAAGCCTCAGGCATGTGGCCCTTGTCTGTTCATTACAGTGATGGTTTCTGGGCCTCTGTCCCCCACCCAGACCGCCATTCATCGCAGTTATCATTGCAGCCCACACCTCAAAAGCATCTACCCTCAGGAACACAGAAAGCAAACAGTTAAGAGGGAGAAGCTACAATGCAAAAAACAGTCTCTTTTCATTTCATCTGTGCAGCCATATAATAGGAAATTTTGTGGGAATTAAAGAAATTTCCAGGCAGCATATGTGCTTTTACTGGGTGATGGCTCATGGTCCAAGCAAATCCGCCAACTCCCTATTGCTTCAAGGACTGACATGACGGCCAATGTCGAAGACTGTTCCATCCAAAGCCCCGCGTGGTTTTATGGCAGAGAAATGGAATGCAGCTCTGGGGACAGTCGTCTCTGTCCTGCTGAAAGAGTCCCAGAAGATGTGGCCTGTGGGCTGTCATCAGAACTCCACCCCAGTCCTCCTCACCCCTCGCCATCTGGGGAATCTATGATGGTAATGCTCCCTCCCCAAATTCAGCAAACCACAAGGTTCAGACTGGGGCTGATTAACACATTGTAACTTTCAAATCAAACACAGGAATTCTTCGTTCTTATCCTAGTTCCACACAATTACTCGACATATATTCATAAGGTAACATCAAAAGGGAGAAAATAAGCACCAGCCTCTCCCATTGTAGCTGTTATTGTCACTTCTTAAAGGGCACTCTCGCGCCCTGACCTGGAGCTCAGCTGTTTGGGTGCTGTTCCATGCACCAAAAGGTTGTGGGTTCGATTCCTGGTCAGGACACATACCTAGGTTGCAGGTTCTATCCCTCGTCTGGTATGTATGGGAGGCAACTGATTGATGTTTCTCTCTCACATGGATGTTTCTCTCTCTCCCTCTCTTTCTCTCTCTTTCCCCCTCTCTCTCTTTCCCTCCCTTCCCCCTCTCTCTCTCTCTTTCCCTCTCTCTCTCTCTCTCTCTTTCCCTCCCTTCCCTTCTCCTTAAAATCAAAAACATATCCTTGGGTGAGGATAAAAACAAACAAACAAACAAAACCTCTCACTTACCTCACCTAAGCCTATAAGGTCATCTTGCATGAATTCACTCAAAACCTTAAAAACATCGGCATGTTCGTCTCCGTGTTGGATGTATCAACGTGGCCTGACATGCACTCATGTTGGTCTGTGGTGGTTTGAAACATGTCCACAGAGTCTTGGACACTCCCTTCAAACAGCAAGCCCCTCCCCGGGATGTGGTGGGCACAGCAACGCTCCTATAACTAACAGAAAGGAGGCAGGAGCAGTGCTGTGCAACTTCAGAGAAGGAGTATGTTAGTGTTTTAATGGCCATGTGACAAGCTACCATGAACACATATTAAAAACAAAACTTTACTGTCTATAGCTCTGCACTTCAGAAGTCTGGGCACAGTGTGGCAGGGCCTTCCGCTCAGGGTCTGACGCGGCTGAGGTCAGGTGTGGCCGAGATGCGATTTTGTCTGAGGCCCGGGGTCCTCCTCCACGCTCATGTACATTGTTGGCAGAATTCAGTTCCTCGTGGCTGTAGGTCTTAGATCCCCATAATCTTGCCCACCATGGGCTCCTAGAGGCTGCACTTGACACATAGGTCTCCCCACAATACGGCACTTTGCTCCTTTGAGGCCAGCAGGAAGATCCCTGGCTTCAGATCTCTCCGATTCATCTTAATGGACCAGTTCATTATATCAGACCCACCTTGAATCATCTCTCTTCTGATGGACTCAAAGTCAACTTATTAGAGGTCCTAATCGTAATACCCAAATATAACACAGTCATGGGAGTGGGATCCCATTATACTTCTAAGTCCTGCTTACACTCAAAAGGAGGGTGTTACACAGAGCATGTGCACCAGGAGGCAGAATCTAGGGCCATCACAAAATTCTGCCTGTCACTCCGAGTCATAAAAAGCCCTGGGGCTTCCTGCTTGTCTTGCTCCTCCCTCTGGGACCTCCCGCTTTGAAGAAAGTCAGCTGCCAGGTAGTGAGGACACTGGAGCAGCCTGTGCAGAGGTCCACCAGGTGGAAACGAGGTCTCCTGACAGCGGTCAGCCAGGACCCAAGCCCTGCAGCCAGTAGCCATGTGAGGGAGCCATCCTGGGAGCAGATCCTCCAGCCCCAGTCAAGCCTTCGTCCTAACTCCTCTCTCAGCAGGTCCTGAGCCCAAACCACCCAATGGAGCTGCTCCCAGATTCCTTACCCTCAAAACCTGCGTATCATGATGCTTGACAGTTTAAGGTACTACATTTCGAGGCCACTTGTAGCACAGCCATGAATAACTAATACACACTCTTTATTCTCTAAGAGAGCAAGCTAACCCTGTGGGAACATGTTGCATTGAAGAACGAGAAGAAAAATCTCAGCAAAACTGCTCTTTATTCTCAAAGACAGGGCTTTCACTCTGGCTGGTTTGGCTCAGTGGATAAAGCGTCGGTCTTTGGACTGAAGGGTCCTGGATTCAATTCTGGTCAAGGGCACATGCCAGGGTTGCAGGCTTCATCCCCAGTTTGGGGCATGCAAGAGGCAGCTGATCAACGATGCTCTCTCATCATCGATGTTTCTATCTCTCTCTCCCTTCCTCTCTGACATCAATAAAAATATATTTGAAAGACAGGGCTCTCATCTGGACCTTTGCTGCAGCAGCCAGAGACTCGACTGCACTGCTCCCCACCGAGTCCTGCCTCCTCTGCGGGGGATGAAGAGCTGCATTGCCAAACCACCATGTCCTCGGGCCGCCTGCTTCCCGGTTCATTCCGAGGTGCTCGCCAGCATTTTCCTTGGTTCACATGAATGCTTTGTTCCACCCTAAACACCAGGCTCACCACCCTCAGTGGCCCCCTCTGGGCTCCTCGCTTTCCTCTCAGGGGCATGTCCCTGCGCCTGCATTCGCGCTTTAGCAGTGAGCTGAGATGGTGTGAAGGCGGAGCCCTGGGTGGCCTGCAAGAGGGTCCATCTGGGACTTCCCAGCCCCTGGCTGAACGCCCTGGCTCGTCGGAGCCGTTTCAGAGTAGAAAGCGATGTTCTGAAATCTGGGCTATTTTCCTCCCAAGCTGTGAGCTCAGCGCAGAAAACACACCGCAGCCTCTCTCCTTCCCCACAGCCCAGCCTGTGTCTGATGCTCAAATGAGTGAAAAGGGCAGGGCTGGGCTTCAGCCCCTCCCCTCCTTGCCACCCCTATGAGCCTGCGGCCAGTGCAGCCTGGACAGAGGGAAGGCAGCAGTCCGAGTGCCCGTCCTCCACTGTAAACAGGGCGGGAGCAGCCATCTGCCAGAGCAGCAGCAGATGCAAGCAAGTGCCACTTGCAGGCGAAACGAAGCCCAAAGCCACGACTATTATTATTTCAGGTCAGTTCACCTTGAGCTCAAAGGAGGAGCCAGTTGCCAGAAGGCTTGGTGTGACACAGTGCAGACCCTCACCCGCCCTGCGCGGTGAGTAATTGGCACTAAACACGGGCGGTGTCTGGATTTAATCTAACCTGAGCTCAATTACTTGACTCGCCTGGTGGAAAACTGCCTGGGCTCAGCGCTTAAGTGAAGAGAGAGAGCGAGCTCTGTGATCTTCTGACCCAGGCAGCCCGGGGCCTGAGTTTCCCACCCTCAGACTCGTGCAGCAGAACATGCGCCCGCTCTGGGCCAGGCAGCCAGCTTCCCCGCCCATCATCTCCTCTGAGCCCAGATGGGAAGGGGTGCTGGAGGGAGGCCGGGCAGAGGCTGCACCCCTGTCACAGGGGAGAGACAGTAGAGGTTCTGAGTCAGAGTCACTTGCCCAAGCATCTGAGCACCAGCTGAGAAGAGAGAAAACCACGGTGCTCCTTCCCACATCGCTGTCTCCGATGGGGCTCAGTCTCCGGTATCCAGAGAGAGGAGATCGGCCAACAGAGGCCCCCTGGGAGCCCTGAGCCCTGGCTCTGCTCCACCTCGCTGTACCCCACATCCTGCATCTGCCTTGGATATTCTGAAGCCAGCCTGTGTCTCAGCTAGAATCACACCTGCCTCTCAAAACTCTCCTTCCACCACACACAGACACCGTGGGGTTGGAGAGGCCCGACTCCTGCCCAACTGACTCCCTTCCCCTCCGCCAGGGTGGTCACCCTTCAGCCCCACTTCCAGCCCGAGCCTTGGAGGCTCCTCGCTCCTCCTCCCATGCCTTTAGGCAGGTGCCTCTGAACTCGGCCGCTCCCGCTGTGGGAACCTCCCCCAAGCACACCGGAAGCTGTGGATGTGCTGGAGCCTGGCTGCCATCTCTGTTTCCTTGTTTTCTTTTTTAAATCTTTATTGTTGAAAGTATTACATATGTTCCCCTTTCCCCCCATTGACCTCTTCTAGGCTGCCCCCACCCTAGGTCTTCACCACCCTATTGTCTGTGTCCATGGGTTACACATATATGCACACAAGTTCATTGCTTGATCTCTTCCCACCCACCCTTGTCTTTCTCTGACTGGCTGACTTAGCATAATGCGCCTCTGCCCCTTAAGCGGGGCTCTGCACCTGCCCTGCGGGAGGCGGAGCCTGAGCAGGCTGCTGTTCAGCAGGTGAGGAGCTGTCCTCACTCAGGCTCACACAGGCACAGGCCTCCCTGCCCTGCGCCTCGGGCCTCACCCACCCTCAGGCAGGGCCATCTGGGCTTGGGGTGAACAGGACAGTGCTGGCCGGAGCTCTCGCAGGAGGTAAGAAACTTCCAACCAGCACATGCTTCTGTTTGCTTCTGGGCTAACCAGGAACGCAGGGACAATCAGCCTGCTACTTGGAATCCCGCCCTAAGTTCCATCTGGACAGCATGCCTGTCCCCCAAATGGCCGCCCACCAGACGCTGCCCAGGGTCGGAGAGAATTCAAAGGACATGCAGTTGGAGGACCATAAAATCCTCTTTTATATTTCTCTTAAAACTTTGATTCATAGGCTAAGATGTTGTCAGTGAGAGACAAAATGTATCTTTGAAATAATTTTAAATAAAATGTTGAAGCAATTGGTAACCATTCCAGGGCCATTAAGCAATTGGTTAACATGATTTGGACCAGAGTTAAACTGAGTGCATTTGCATCCTGACTCCTCCGTCAATTAACTCAGTAATTTGGGGGTAATTTACTTAGCCGCTCTGGGCCTCATTTTAATCATCTGCAACTGTGGACAATGTCAGCACCTAGCTGGTTGGGATGCTGTGAAGATTTGCGAGAACCTACGGAAATCGATGAGAACAGAACCTGGCCTCTACTGCATCCTACTGCATGTGAACAAGCTAGCATCAGCGTTAGCAGGAGCGAGTCAGGATGAAGGGCCGTTTCAAGATGATGGACCAGGAGGTGGTGCCAACTGTCAGAACTCTTCTTCAGGAAAAGGAGAGTGGCTGGCCCGGAGCCCAAGAGAGCGGGCGGAACTGCTGAGCCTGCAGATCGTGGAGCCAGAGACGGGTAGTGGGTCCCAGCCCAAGGCCAGCAGCTGCTCAGACCCTGCTGTCATCGTGATGAGGTTGGAGAGAGAAGCAGGACCCCACGCAGGTAGGAGCTGCAGGGCCCGGATCAAGGGCGAGGCCTTGTTGAGAAGGAAGCCGAGGAGTTCTGCAGGCCAGGGCCCAGCAGCAAGCACTTCAGGGGTCTGGCCCATCATGCAGGGGTGGGGGCCGTAGAGCATTTCTGCAGAAACAGTCATATTTAGGAATTTTGTTTTTGCAGAAGAGATGATGACTTTGTGTTTGGACTTTAGTTTTCCTGTCTAGATGGGTAGGTGGCTTCCACCCTCCTCTGGTCTGAATTTTCTCTCCTGGGATTGTATTACCTAATGACTTAGGAGCTGGGCTCACTGTTGGCCTTTTTAAACCCTGGGGCTCCTTGAGAACAGGCAGATTCCTGGGTCCCACTCCAGAAATCCCGAGCCAGCGGCTCCGGAGGAGTGAGCGCCGGCACCTCTATTGTAACGAGTTACTGATGTGCAGAATGTGAGTTGCTTTGAGCAGCAAAGGCTGGGGCCTCGCGTATTAGTGAAAACGACTAGGCGCAGGCTGAAAGAGCCGGACTCAAAGGCTAGAGGCACAAAACTCTTCTCTCCCAGACCTAAATGAAAACACCTCTCTTCATTTAGAACCTGCAAGAGCAGTGCTGTCTGAAAGAACTTTTTGCATTCCCAAATGTTCTAAACAACTTGCAGGGCCCGATATGGCTATGCAATGCTTGACACTCATCTAGCATGGCTGAAGTCTTAGTGCTAAGTGTTGTTAGCTAATTTAAATGGAAAAATTTCCAGTCACATGTGGCTAAGGGGTTACCTTTTGGGCAGTGGGATTCTGGAAGAATGTGGATTACAGAGGGCCAGGCATGGGGTCAGCTCTAACTCAGTCCCACATCCCCACCCGAACACCCGTGCATACATACGGCAACAAAGGTAATAGCACCCAAGAGCTAAATAGTGGCAGAGCTTAACTTGGGAATGGGTCTAGCAGAAAGGAGAAAGCGATCCAGGGCATCCCTGTGGAACACTGTGCTTTGCATGGTGCCCTCTTATCTCTCAAAAGATAACCAGGGGAAGGAAACCGGCACTCTGTGCAGCCTGCTGGCTCTTACATGCCACTTACCTGCAAGGGGACCGCTCTGCTCCACCTTCACCCCGCAGCACCGCATCACTGGCACACCACGCGAGGGGCTGGGGGTTAGAAGGTCACCTGATATGCCTGGTGGCCGGAATACACTATTAGGAGATTCTGAAAGTCTACATCCATAGGCTGGCGGGTGGTGTGACTCAAACAAAACCAAGACTAGGGAAGTCAGAGCACTCAGGGCAAAGAGAGGAGATGGTTGTGTGGATAAAATGGGGGCACATACTAAACCCGACAAGCTCAGGGGAGGGCAGCATGGCGGT
Organism: Myotis brandtii; assembly: GCF_000412655.1. Taxonomy (NCBI): domain Eukaryota; kingdom Metazoa; phylum Chordata; class Mammalia; order Chiroptera; family Vespertilionidae; genus Myotis; species Myotis brandtii. The sequence goes on along the minus strand of NW_005354443.1, from coordinate 141,805 downwards.
CGTACAAACTCAGAGAAACCACATAGGATGGTCTGAACATAAAAATTCCTACTGAAAGGGGATCATGGCAGGTAGGCACATCCTAGGCCTGTAGCTTCCCTGACAAAGGTCAGTCTGTACCTTCCATGAGCCTGCCTATTGTTTTATTTTTTGTGTTTTTGTTTTGTTTTGTTTTGCATCTGTAATAACAGACCTTTGAAATGTCAGAGTAATCCCCTTTTCCAGACCCTTCAGGGCACAACCTCCCACCAGAGAACAAGACCACAGAGCCCCTCATTTTTATCTTGTTCCCTAAATATCACCTCTATGTGCTATAAATGTTCATTGTGAACTAATTGGTACCCACCAATGTAAAACAAGAGCTTGTCTCTCTCTTTTACTTTTTATTGACTCTCAGATTTCTTGGCTTTGCTTTCTCGCTCCTCCCTAATCTTTCACCAGTGAATTTCATGTAACCCCCTGATGCCTCCTCCTTTGGTTCTAATGTATAAAATAAGCTGCAAAACTGCCATTCCCCAGAGCATTTTCTCAATCCATTGTAATTTTGCTTCCTGATAATTGTCAGTTTGACCTCCACTCATAAAATTTTTCTGTAAGTTTGGATGTTTCTTTCATCGACAGCTTTCAGGGCTTAACTCTGCTAGCAGGTGGCATCTTCTTCCCCTACAGCCACACTGGTCCAGTTGAGCATGATTCTTATTCCAAAGGGTTGTTTGTTTATTCTCTAGGCTTCTGACATTCTAAGACATTTCTGAGGCAGAAATAAGCGTCTCTAAGTTAGCTAACTTGGACTGGATTAAATGTCCCATGAGTGAGTGTTTAGGGACTTGACAAGGGTCTTACCCAGGTGAAAAGTAATTCCTTTTTTTAAAATTCCTCAACTAAGGATATGCTCTCCTGATTTTAGAGAGGGGAAGAGAGAGAGAGAAGAGAAGCATAGATCAGTTGCTTCCCATATCGCCACCGCTGAGGACTGAACCCAAAACCTAGGTATGTCCCCTGAAGGGGAATGGAACAAGCAACCTTTAGGTGCACAGGGAGATGCTCCAACCAACTGAGCCACCCCGGCCAGGACACGAATAATCCTTTTACTTCTACCATGACTTGATAGGTATGAAACGTAACTCTCATTTGAGTCTGGGACTGTGGACAGCAATGTCCTTTTTGCAATTTCCCTGGGACTCAGAAACCAGATCTTGCAAACATTTGTGCAGACCAAACGTCTGACACCTTTGCAGGACCCAGGCAGCCAGGGGCATTTCTGGCATGTTTCCCCGCTGCCAGCAGTGCCAAGCCTGTGAAATGCTAATGAGGTCATCATGGAAGTCACAATAAGTCCATAACATGCAAAGACCGAGCTGAGCATCAGGAATCCAAGCATCATGGGCCTGGAAGCTCTGAGAATAGTTCTCCAAAATTCACATTGCAGAGACCTATGGGGAATGTCCCATGTCACCCTGGCAGCCGATTGTCCTCTGCCTCCTTCTGTGAGCTTTCTGCCTCAGCAAAGTGGGGGCGCCTTGGTCAATGTGAATACACACATGTGTAAGGCCATCTGTGAGCTGGAACGAGTGACCACTGGCTGGTCCTTTTCTCCTATAGGCACAGCAATCTGTGACTATGCCACCAAGTGCTCCAGGAATCCTCAGAATATCCTGTGGGAGGGATGGTCCATGACTCAGATTATCTGCTGAGAGGCATGGGCCCCCTGAGCCTTGCTGCAGAGGCCCATTTAACCAATAGAGAAAATGTCCGCATCTACCTCATTGATTATACGCAGCCCATGGGGCTCCATGCTCTGTGATTGGTGCAGCCCTTCTCCCCACTGTAGAGTTGTGGGAAATTATGTAACTTCCTTTCAAGCAAAGGGCAGAATGTGGCACAGCAAAAACTCTAATGGGGATCTGCTGACAAGCCTGCTGTGCCTCTCATCTGTGCCCTCTTGGTTGGTTGACGTTGAGGGGTGGGTGACTATCAGGTCCCCCCACCCAGATGCCCCAGCTCAGGGGAAGGAGAGAAAGTGTTATATGTTCACACTATTTGCCATGAAACAGTCACCTCAGCACTGCTCAGATCTCACCTAACCCACCTCACATCTCATGCCTCACATCTCACCTGGCACACACCTTGCTGAGAATTGTTATAAGAGGTAATGCAAGGGACCCTTGTGGTGATGACTGCCTCTACCTTCACGTGGATTGACAGGTGAGAAATTGCATAGAACTAGACACACAGAGATACAGTCATGCACCACATAATGATGTTTCTTTCAACAACAGAGGGCATACACAGTGGTGGTCCCTAAGATTATAATGGATCTTACTCATTCCTACCATCTGGTGATGTCACAGCCACCATAACGTCATAGTCAATGCATCTCTCACAAACCTTCTGCACTGCCAGTCATGTAAAAGTATAGCACAGCCCTGCCAGTGTGGCTCAGTTGGTTAGAACATTGTTCTATACACCCAAAGGTGACAGGTTCAATTCCCATCAGGGTACATACCCAGGTTGTGTGTTTGATCCCTGGTCAGGGCACATGAGGGAGGCAGCTGATTGATGTTTCTCTTTTACATTGATATTTTTTCTCTATATATATGTATATCCTCTCTCTAAAAAAAAAAATCAAAAGTATAGCATATACAATTATGTACAGTGCATAATACTTGGCAATGATAATAAGTGGCTATGTTACTGGTTTATGTATTTAATATACTATATTTTATCATTATTTTAGAGTGTATTCTTTGAACTTATTTTACAAAGATTGCTGTAAAAAAGTATGCCATGTGTGCTGGCAGCAGCCTCATACATCTCATGTTTACCATGTCTCTTGATTGCATCATCTTCTCTTGTGCTTTATTTAATCTCTGATGTTTTGGTACAGTAATATGCTATACAGTCTTGTAGTCTAAGGACTACAGGAGATGAGGCCATGTAGCCTAGGTGTGTAGTAATTTTTTCTCTCTATATATATGTATATCCTCCTCTCTCTCTCTAAAAAAAATCAATTAAAAGTATAGCACATACAATTATGTACAGTGCATAATACTTGGCAATGATAATAAGTGGCTATGTTACTGGTTTATGTATTTAATATCTACATTTTATCATCATTTTAGAGTGTATTCTTTGTACTTATTTTAAAGCTGTATGAAAGTATGCCGTGTATGCCGGCAGCAGCCTCATACAACTCATGTTTACTGTGTCTCTTGATTGCATCACCTTCTCTTGTGCTTTATTTAGTCTCTGATGCTTTGGTACAGTAATATGCTATACAGGCTTGTAGTCTAAGGACTACAGGAGATGAGGCCATGTAGCATAGGTGTGTAGTAGGCAATACCATCTAGGTTTGTGCAAGTGCACTCCATGATGCTCACAGAACAACGAAATTGCTTAAGGACCCATTTTTTAGAAAGTAGTACATGACTGTACATGTGCAAATGAGTGTACGTGAAACTGGTTAAATCTGAGTAAGGTCACTCCTGGGATCAGTGTCAGTTCTCTAGTGGCAACATCTATATATATAAAAGGCTAAGCAACTGGCTGACCGGTCGACCAGCCAGCCGGCTGGTAGGTATGATGTGCACTGACCACCAGGGGGCAGACGCTCAATGCAGGAGCTGCAGCGCTGTGGTGACTCAGCAGCAGCGGTTCTCAGGTGATGCACCCCACAACCAGAGAGGAGGGAGCCATTTCTTCTAATTAATTTCCTTTCAATGTGCACGAATCCATGCACTGGGCCACTAGCTGTACTATAAGGATATTACTACTGGGGGAAACTGAGGATCATATGAACCTACAATTATCTTAAAATAAAAATTAAAACTTATTAAAAAGAATTAATTCTCACAATGTAAAGTGTATTTAATTTAAGCTACTTTAAGAAACAGACGGGATAGTGATGCGAGGATCCAGATACATGTTTGTTATGGGGACAGTGACCAACTTCAAGGAACAGCATTTCACAGACAAGCTTAACTGGCATTCAAGAGTAAGGCTTCTGGCTTTGGTTTCAAGGTGACAAAGTAGGAAGGTCCTGAGCTCCCCTCTTCTCGTTGACACCAGAACTACAACTACATACAGAGCATCTGTCTCTGAGAACAGCCTGAAGAATAGCAGAGCAGATTTTCTACAACGACAGATACAAAGAAAAAGCCACTTAGATATGGATAGGCCGGGCAGAGACACAGTCTAGTCAGGAGCCACCTACCCCCACTCCCTGTGCAATGACCCAAAAGGGGAAAGGCACAGACACAATTGCTGGAGGTTCCCACACTAAAGAGCAAGAGGTCTAAGCCGCAGCCGGGAAGACCTGGACCAGGAAGAGCAGCCCCATAACATCTGGCTTTGAAAACCAGTGAGGCTGCACCTGAGAGAGACAAAGAGCTGTTAGAAAACCAAGTGTGTGGTCTTTTCAAGCAGAGGGAGAGCAGAACAGACTAGAGTTGCATGAGGAGAGACTGGAGTTTGTGGCTCTAGGAACAGAGCTGAAGGGACAGCTGCTAGGATCCCTGTGCCGAGTCCCTTGCCCACACAGCAGACACTGTCTTTCTTATTTGGAGCTCTCCCCTCCATATGGCAGCATGCTTGGGGGAATGCAATAGCCCCAGCCTCTGGATTTCCTGTTACCCCAACCTGCAGAACCTGCACCCTGCTGAGGAGCCAGCTGCCTGGGCCAGGGTGTAGAGGCCTGGACAGACTCAGAATGTCAGTGAATAAAGCCCCACTATCTGGATTCCCAGCGGCCCTAGCCTCCCATTTCCTGGTGGCTCTGCCCTGCCGAGATCGGGACACAATTTAAAACAGACTGAGTCTTGTGGCTCAGTAGGGGCGGGGGCGGGGGGGGGTAGGCATTCCCTCAACCTTCCCCCAGGACTGACCGGCACTGACTCTTCACAGGAGGTCCACTAGCCCCGTCCTCCTGATTCCTGGCAGTCTTGCCCTGTTGAGATCGGGCTCGTGGAATAATATGGAACAACCTGAGTTGTGTAGCTCTAGGACAGGGGGCCATTTATTCCTCACACACCTGACCAGCATAGAGCCCTCCCTTCAAATAATCAAATCTTAGTCTGCGTGGCCCTGCTAAGGTCTGCTGGCCTCACCTTGATGATTCCCTGATATCCCATTGCATGACAAAGGCGTGTGAGTACCCAGCAGGTGGCAGCTAGCCTTGGTGCACCCTGGAACATCTGCTTAGTGGCCTCAGACCCAGCACTAGCACTGAGTTCGGACCTGTATCAATGTGGTGAACACCACTCAGTCCTACCTGGTGGCTCACTGAGAACCCACTTTATGCAACTGGAGCACTGCCAGAGGCTCTTCCAGTGACTGAACCTAGCAAGCAGCTGACAAGAGGAGACAGGTGGAGGCAGATCGCAGGATTCCTTGGGACTTTAGCTGACCAGCCTCCAGGCACAGTGCTGGTAAAAGCTGGCTTTGGTGTGGAGCTTGGTCTTTCACATGCACCCCAGGCTCAGCAGAGGCAGCCACAAACTGAGCATCACTTTGTAGATCCAAACTGGTCACCCAGCATAAGTGATAGGTAGAGTCTGACATTGGCCTGTGCCAGAGTCCCTCCAAAGAGACCCCTGAACCAACATACCTGGTGGCCAGCTTCAGACAACATCAGAGCAGCGTCAAATGAGTTTCACAAGTAGCATATCCAATGTAAGATTTTGGCAGGCACCATATCCTGCTGAGGCAAATTCTGCTTTGTTTGGTCAGCATCTGCACAACAGCTCATACTCTGTGGTTAAATTTGACTCTCAAGTCAGCACGCTTAAGGGTCAACAACACGCATAAACTGGCCAGTAGCATTCAAGACTCAATTACAACAGGAGGGCCCACATAACCCACATAAGAGATATTCTGGAGTACCCAGTTCAGGTGATCAAGGAGACTGTGCCAGTGGGTCCCAGAGGAAACCTGTATATAAGGCTACCAAGATTGGAAGTCATAGTAGGTGTACATAATGCATGGAAATAAGCACAAAGAGGCAGCCAAAATGGGGAGGGGAAAAAAAAACATGCCCCCAAAGAGAGAACAAAAGAAATCTCCAGAAAAAGAGCAAAATGAAATGGATGCAAGCAACATATCAGATATAAAGTTCGAAAAAATGGTTAAGAGGATACCCAAGGAACTTAGTGAAAACTACAATAGCATGAAAAAGGACATATAAACAATAAAAATGAACCAGTCAGTAATGAAGAATACAATATCTGAAATGAATAATATACTAGGAGGAATAAACAATAGGTTTGATGAACAGAGAATCAAATCAGTGATTTGGAAGACAAGGTAGCATAAAACACCCAAGTAGAACAACAAAAGAAAAAAATGTAAATGAGGACAGTTTAAGAGACTTTGGGGACAACATGAAGTGTAACAATATTAGCACTACAGGGGTAATAGAAGGAGACGAAAGAGTACAAGGGATCAAGAACATATTTTTAAAAAAACCCCCCCAAAAAAAACACCAAAAATGATACTTGAAAACTTCCCTATCTGGTGAAGTTAAGACACACAAGTCTAGGAAGTTCAGAGAGTCCCACACAAGATGAACCCAAAGAGGCCCACACCATGATAAATCATAATTAAAATGGCAACAGTTAAAGACAAAGAGAGAATCTTAAAGCAGCAAGAGAAAAAATTTTAGTTACCTACAAGGGAGCTCCCATAAGACTATCAGCTGATTTATCAACAGAAACATTTCAAGCCAGAAGGCATTGACATGAAATATTCAAAGTGGTGAAAAAGCAAGACTACTTAACATAAGAAGGCTATCATTTAAAAATGAAAGAAAAATAAAGAGCTTCCCAAACAAGAAAAAGCTAAAGGAATTTATTACCACCAAACCAGTATTGCAAGCAATGTTAAAATGTCTTTAATATGAAGAAGAAGAAGAAGAAGAAGAAGAAGAAGAAGAAGAAGAAGAAGAAGAAGAAGAAGAAGAAGAAGAAGAAGAAGAAGAAGAAGAAGAAGAAGAAGAAGAAGAAGAAGAAGAAGAAGAAGAAGAAGAAGAAGAAGAAGAAGAAGAAGAAGAAGAAGAAGAAGAAGAAGAAGAAGAAGAAGAAGAAGAAGAAGAAGAAGAAGAAGAAGAAGAAGAAGAAGAAGAAGAAGAAGAAGAAGAAGAAGAAGAAGGAGAAAGAAAGAAAAATTAGAAAACACAGAGTAATGTAGTTAAAAGTATAAAATGGCAATAAATACGTATCTATTAATAATCACTTTAAATGTAAATGGCTTACTAGTAAGTGCTCTAATCAAAAGACACTAGAGGCCCAGTGCATGACATTCATGCACTTGGGGGTGGGTCTATCAGCTGATTTATCAACAGAAACATTTCAAGCCAGAAGGCATTGACATGAAATATTCAAAGTGGTGAAAAAGCAAGACTACTTAACATAAGAAGGCTATCATTTAAAAATGAAAGAAAAATAAAGAGCTTCCCAAACAAGAAAAAGCTAAAGGAATTTATTACCACCAAACCAGTATTGCAAGCAATGTTAAAATGTCTTTAATAAGAAGAAGAAGAAGAAGAAGAAGAAGAAGAAGAAGAAGAAGAAGAAGAAGAAGAAGAAGAAGAAGAAGAAGAAGAAGAAGAAGAAGAAGAAGGAGAAAGAAAGAAAAATTAGAAAACACAGAGTAATGTAGTTAAAAGTATAAAATGGCAATAAATACGTATCTATTAATCACTTTAAATGTAAATGGCTTACTAGTAAGTGCTCTAATCAAAAGACACTAGAGGCCCAGTGCATGACATTCATGCACTTGTGGGTGGGTCTCTCAGCCCAGCCTGCACCCTCTCTCAGTCTGGGACCCCTTGGGGGATGTCGCCTGCCAGACAGCAGGCAGACATCCCCCTAGGGGTCCTTAGCACTGCTGCGGAGGCGGGATAGGCTCCTGCCACCACCACTGTGCTCACCAGCTGTGAGCCCAGCTTCTGGCTGAGCAGTGCTCCCCCTGTGGAAGCACACTGACCACC
>NW_005354443.1:130966-133608 GCF_000412655.1 Myotis brandtii | reverse complement strand
TCTCTCAGCCCTGCCTGTGCCCTCTCATAGTCTGGATTCCTGCAATCAATTGCCCTGCAGAGAGAGGCCCTGCCCACACACCATAGCCTGCCAGCTGGTGGCTATGCAGGGCAATCATGGGGCGATGGCAAGACCCCCGACCAATCACATTGCACACGCCTTGGCTGGTCTGGCGCCAGTGGGTGTCATAACGTGGTCATCCAGACAGTTGTTCCCCTGTTTGGCCATTCGGTCGATTTGCATATTATGCTTTTATTATTATAGACTAGAGGCCCGGTGCATGAATTCGTGAATGGGTAGGGTCCCTCTGGGTGGCCTGCAGGGATCGAACCAAAACCCACAGTCCAAAGCCGCCTGCAGCTCCTACCTGCTGGACCTGCTCATCCTGGCCCCACTGTGCCTGCCAGGATCAATCGAGAAAGGCTCACGCTGCCATAGCAGCTCTCGCCAGCCATGAACCCTGCATTTGATGCCCTCTCAAGGGGAGGGACCTACAGGACTGGGCTGAAACCAGCTCTCTGACATCCCCCAAGGGGTCCCGGATTGTGAGAGGGTGCAGGCCAGGCTAAGGGACCCCACTGGTGCACCATCAGGCCAAGGAGGAACACGGGAGGTTGGTCAGCAGGGGAGGGACCGCAGGAAGGCTCTAGGGCATGTCCAGTCCATCTTGCTCAGTCCCAATCAGTCAGACCCCAGAAGCAAGCTAACCTACCAGTCAGAGCATCTGACCCCTGGTGGTCAGTGCACGTCAGAGCGAGCAGCTGAGCAGCCTTAGTGTATCATTAGCATATTACGCTTTGATTGGTTGTTCTGCCATTCAGTCTATTTGCATATTACCCTTTTATTATATAGGATGATAGGTAGCTAGATGGGTAAAACACAAGACCCATATATGAGTTGTCTACAAGAGACCTGCCTCAGAACAAAAGATAAAGACTAAAAGTAAACAAATGGAAAAAATATATCTCATGCAAATGGAAGGGGAAGAAGCTGGGGTAGTAATACTTATATTAAACAAATATGGAACTGAATTTTTATCCAGTGATCCCAGTTCTGGAATATATCCTAAGAATCCGAAACCCCAATCAGAAAGAATAACCCTCGGTTCATAGCAGTGTTATTTCCAATAGCTAAGATCTGGAAGCAGCCCAAGTGATGCTTGAGTAGATGAGTGGATAAAAAGCTACAGTGCATTTACAATGCAGCTAAAAGAAGAAGGAGCTCATGCCATTTGCGACAGCATGAATGGACCTAGAGATTATTATGTTAAGTGAAATTAGCCAATTAGAGAAACACAAATATCACATGATCTCACTTATATGTGGAATCTAATGAACAAAATAAACTGACAAACAAAATAGGTCCAGAGGCATGGATGCATGGAACAGAAGGACAGATATCAGAGGTGAGGTGGATTGAGGGAACGGGAAGAGATTAACCAAATATCACATATGCATATTTGCATAATCCATGGACATAGTAGTGTGGTAAAGGCCAGTGGCAGGGTAGGGGATGGATGGAGGGGAGCAAGAAGAAAATGCAGTACATCTGTAATACTTTCAACAATAAATAAAGAATAAAACATAAATAAAATACAGCTGATTTTTAATAGAAATTTTGCAGGCCAGAAGGGAGTAGCACAGTATATTCAACATGATGAATGAGGGGAAACCTACAACAATAAAACTCCACATGGCAAGGTTATCATTAATTGAAGGACACATATTTTCCCAGACAAGCAAAAGCTAAAGGAGTTCATCAGCACTTAATGGGGATTACAGGAAATGTTACGGGAATTCTTTAATCAGAAAAGAAAAGGCCAAAACTAGAAATAAGAAAATACCTAAAAGAAAAAATCCTCACTAGCAAATGCAAGCATATAGTAAAAGTAGTATATCAACCACTTATGAAGCTAGTCTGAAAACAATTAAAATGACAATATTACATACATATCAACAATTACTTTAAATGTATATGGACTAAGTAGCTTCATTCAAAAAACATAAGATGGCTGAATGAATAAAAATTCACGATGCACACATATGCTGTCTACAAGGGACTTACTTCAGATCTAAAGACACACAGAGACTGAAAGTGAATGGGTGAAAAAAGATATTCCATGCAAATAAAGAGAAAGCTAGGGTAGCAATACTTTGACAAAGTAGACTTTAAAACAAAGACTTTAACAAGACAAGTGGTATGTCATAATGATAAAGGGATCAATCCAACAAGAGGACATAACACTTGTAAACATGTACACATCCAACAAATATTAACAGACATAAAGTGAGAGAATGACAATAATACAGTAATAGTAGGGTATATGAACACCCCACTTGCAAAAATGGATAGATCAGCCCGCTGGTGTTGCTCAATGGTTGTGCCTCGGCCTATAAATCAAGAGGTCGCAGTTTGATTCCCTGTCAGGGCACATGCCCAGGTTTCAGGCTCAGTCCCCAATAGGGGGCGTGCAAAAGGCAGCTGATCAATGATTCTCTCTCATCATTGATGTTTTTATATCTCTCTCCCTCTCCCTTCCTCTCTGAAAGCAATAAAAAAATATTAAAACATGGATTCAGACAAAAGCAACAAGGAAATATTGGCCTTATGTGATACATTATACTAGCTGGACTTAATAGATA
>NW_005354443.1:125585-130521 GCF_000412655.1 Myotis brandtii | reverse complement strand
AAAAAAATATCTTGAGACAAATAAAAATGGAAAGTTTACTAAATCTATGGGGTGCACCAAAAGCCGTTCTAAGCGGGAAGTTTATAACAATACAGTCCTACCTCAAGAAACAAGAAAAATCTCAAATAATCTAACATTACACCAAAAGAAAGTATATAAAGAATAAATAATCTCCAAGTTAATAAAAGGAAGAAAATAATAAAGACCAAAGCAGAAGTAAGTGAAATTGAAGTTGGAGACCTCACGCTCCCTGCAAACTATCCTACAAGGCTGCAGTAATCAAAACAGTATGATACTGGCACAAAAAACAGACACATAGGTCAATGGAACATAATATAGATCCCAGAAGTAAACCCAAGCATTATATTATCAATTAAATTTATGGCAAAGGAGGCAAGATGAGCAGAGGATCAAATCAGTGATTAGATGAGCAGAGGATCAATATACAATGGGAAAAAGTCTTCAATAAATGGTGCTAAAAAACCTGGACACCTATATGCAAAAAAAATTTTAACTCTACCACTTTCTTAAACCATATTAAAAAATAAACTCAAAATGAATTAGAGGCTTAATGTTAGACATAAAACCATAAAACTCCTAGAAGAAAACATAGGCAGCAAACTCTTTGACATTGGTCTTAGAAATATATATATTTTTATGTGTTTCCTGGGGTAAGGACAACAAAATAAAAATTTTAAAATGAGACTACATTAAACCAAAACTATTTTGCATGGTGATGGAACCTATTAACAAGACAAAAAGGCAACCTATTGAATGGGAGAAGATATTCACAAATGATATATCTAATAAGGAGTTGACCATTATAAACTTTTGAGCAATAATAGATACAGAGGCAGAGCTGCCTCAAACTGATTGTCAAACCGCAGCAGGAAGACCAGGGAGGGTTGCGGGGCTAGATGTGGATTCTAAAACATTAAACAAATGATGAAACAAAACAAATAGATACAGATAACTAACTGATAGTTGTCAGAGGGTTAGGGGGCTGGGCAAAAAGGTGAAGGGCATTAAGGGATACAAACTTATAGGTATAACAAATAAGTCACAGGGATGTAATGTAGAGCCTGGGGGATACAGTCAGTAGTATCACCATAACTTTGTATGGTGAGAGATAGTTACTCTACTTCTCATGGTGATCACTTTATAAGTTATATAAATGTCAAATCCCTATGTCATGCACCTGAAACTAATATAATAATGTGTACCAGCTGTGCTTTAATTAAAAAGAGCTTTACATTACAAAAACGAAAGGAAAAGGAAAGGAAAGAGAATAGAAGAAATGAAAAGACAAGACAGGAAAGAGGAAGGGAAGGGAAGGGAAGGGAAGGGAAGGGAAGGGAAACAGGCAGCTGAAGCCCAGGAGAGGATCCTCCTTCTTTGCTCTGGCCTCTTCCAGGTCTCAGGACTCACTCACTGGCCTGTCTCTCTCCAGCACCAGGAAGGAGGCCTACTGCAGACAGCTAGCACTTGTGGCTTCCAGGCGAGTTCCAGGACTAGTGTTCAACATGCGAGCCTTGTCACATGGTATTCCTGCCTCACAGCCTTGCAGGCAGGCCTGGCTTCTGTGCCATGCAGGGAAAGGAAATGGATCATAGCCACTCCTTTCTGTCCTCAGACCTTCATCAGTGTGGACTGACTCTCGGGATGGGGAAGAGGAAGATTTAGAGCAGGGATGAGTGAATATTATATTGAAAACAATTAAAATGACAATATTACATACATATCAACAATTACTTTAAATGTATATGGACTAAGTAGCTTCATTCAAAAAACATAAGATGGCTGGATGGATAAAAATCCACGATGCACACATATGCTGTCTACAAGGGACTTACTTCAGATCTAAAGACACACAGAGACTGAAAGTGAATGGGTGAAAAAAGATATTCCATGCAAATAAAGAGAAAGCTAGGGTAGCAATACTTTGACAAAGTAGACTTTAAAACAAAGACTTTAACAAGACAAGTGGTATGTCATAATGATAAAGGGATCAATCCAACAAGAGGACATAACACTTGTAAACATGTACACATCCAACAAATATTAACAGACATAAAGTGAGAGAATGACAATAATACAGTAATAGTAGGGTATATGAACACCCCACTTGCAAAAATGGATAGATCAGCCCGCTGGTGTTGCTCAATGGTTGTGCCTCGGCCTATAAATCAAGAGGTCGCAGTTTGATTCCCTGTCAGAGCACATGCCCAGGTTTCAGGCTCAGTCCCCAATAGGGGGTGTGCAGAAGGCAGCTGGTCAATGATTCTCTCTCATCATTGATGTTTTTATATCTCTCTCCCTCTCCCTTCCTCTCTGAAAGCAATAAAAAAATATTAAAACATGGATTCAGACAAAAGCAACAAGGAAATATTGGCCTTATGTGATACATTATACTAGCTGGACTTAATAGATATGTACAAAACATTCCACCTCAAACAGTAGAATACACATTCTTTTTAAGTGTACATGAACATTCTCCAGGATAGATCACATGTTAGGCCACAAAACCTACCAATAAATTTAGGAAGATTGAAATCATAAAAACCATTTTTCTCCAACCACAATGGTAAGAAAGTAAAAATCAATTATAAGAGGAAACTAGAAAGAACAAATGTGGAGGCTGAATAACATGTTACCAATAACCAGTGGGTTCAGAAGAAATCAAAGAGAAAATTAAAAAAAAATATCTTGAGACAAATAAAAATGGAAAGTTTACTAAATCTATGGGGTGCACCAAAAGTCATTCTAAGGGGGAAGTTTATAACAATACAGTCCTACCTCAAGAAACAAGAAAAATCTCAAATAATCTAACATTACACCAAAAGAAAGTATAAAAAGGATAAATAATCTCAAAGTTAATAGAAGGAAGAAAATAATAAAGACCAAAGCAGAAGTAAGTGAAATTGAAGTTGGAGACCTCACACTCCCTGCAAACTATACTACAAGGCTGCAGTAATCAAAACAGTATGATACTGGCACAAAAAACAGACACATAGGTCAATGGAACATAATATAGATCCCAGAAGTAAACCCAAGCATTATATTATCAATTAAACTTATGGCAAAGGAGGCAAGATGAGCAGAGGATCAAATCAGTGATTAGATGAGCAGAGGATCGATATACAATGGGGAAAAGTCTTCAATAAATGGTGCTAAAAAAACTGGACACCTATATGCAAAAAAAAATTAACTCGACCACTTTCTTAAACCATATTAAAAAATAAACTCAAAATGAATTAGAGGCTTAATGTTAGACATAAAACCATAAAACTCCTAGAAGAAAACATAGGCAGCAAACTCTTTGACATTGGTCTTAGAAATATATATATTTTTATGTGTTTCCTGGGGTAAGGACAACAAAATAAAAATTTTAAAATGAGACTACATTAAACCAAAACTATTTTGCATGGTGATGGAACCTATTAACAAGACAAAAAGGCAACCTATTGAATGGGAGAAGATATTCACAAATGATATATCTAATAAGGAGTTGACCATTATAAACTTTTGAGCAATAATAGATACAGAGGCAGAGCTGCCTCAAACTGATTGTCAAACCGCAGCAGGAAGACCAGGGAGGGTTGCGGGGCAGGAGGCCGAAGGACTTGTATGCATGCATATAAGCATAACCAATGGACATAAGACACTGGGGGGTAGGGGGGACCAGGGGATTGTCAAGGGCGGGGAAGAAAAAAAAGGACACATATGTAATACCCTTTGTAATACTTTAAGCAATAAAAAAATAAATTAATTAAAAAAAAGTTGATATCCAAAATTCATAAAGACTTATAAAACTCAGCATGAGAAAAACAAATAACCCAATTAAAAAGATGGACAGAAGACCAATAACTCTTTCTCCAAAGAAGACATACAGACAGCAACCAGACACCAGAAAAACATGCTTAATATTGCTAATCATCAGGGAAATGTAAGTAAAAACTACAATAAGATACACCTGTCAGAATGGATGTCATAAAAAGGACAAGAAACAGCAAATGTTGGTGAGAATTTGGAGAAATGGAAACTCTTGTGCACTGTGGGTGAGATTGTAAATTGGCACAGCCGCTATGGAAAACAATATGACGTTTCTGCAAAACATTAAAAATGGAACTACCATACAACTTAGCAGTTTCAGTTCTGGGCATTTATCCAAAGCAAGCAAAAACACTAATTAAACATGACAAATGCACCCCTGTGTGCACTGCAGCATTATTTACAATAGCCATTATATGGAAGCAATCTAGGTGTCCATCGATAGGCAGCCATAGAAAAGAATGAAATCTTGCCATTTGCAACGACATGGATGGACCTAGAAGGCATGATGTTAAGTGAAACAAGTCAAAGAAAGACAAATACTGTATTATTTCACTTAGATGTGGATTCCAAAACATTAAACAAATGATGAAACAAAACAAATAGATACAGATAACTAACTGATAGTTGTCAGAGGATTAGGAGGGTGGGCAAAAGGTGAAGGGCATTAAGGGATACAAACTTATAGGTATAACAATAAGTCACGGGGATGTAACGTAGAGCCTGGGGAATACAGTCAGTAGTATCACCATAACTTTGGTGAGAGACGGTTACTCTACTTCTCATGGTGATCACTTTATAAGTTATATAAATGTCAAATCCCTATGTCATGCACCTGAAACTAATATAATATTGTGTGCCAGCTGTGCTTTAATTAAAAAGAGCTTTACAGCCCTAACCGGTTTGGCTCAGTGGATAGAGCATCGGCCTGTGGACTTAAGGTTCCCCGGTTCAATTCCGGTCAAGGGCTTGTGCCTTGGTTGTGGGCACATCCCCAGTGGGGAGTTTGCAGGAGGCAGCTGATTGATGTTTCTCTCTCATCGATGTTTCTAACTCTCTATCTCTCTCCCTTCCTCTCTGTAAAATATCAATAAAATATATTTTT
>NW_005354443.1:106147-125127 GCF_000412655.1 Myotis brandtii | reverse complement strand
GGAAGGGAAGGGAAGGGAAGGGAAGGGAAGGGAAACAGGCAGCTGAAGCCCAGGAGAGGATCCTCCTTCTTTGCTCTGGCCTCTTCCAGGTCTCAGGACTCACTCACCGCCTGTCTCTCTCCAGCACCAGGAAGGAGACCTACTGCAGACAGCTAGCACTTGTGGCTTCCAGGCAAGCTCCGGGACTAGTGTTCAACATGGGAGCCTTGTCACATGGTATTCCTGCCTCACAGCCTTGCAGGCAGGCCTGGCTTCTGTGCCATGCAGGGAAAGGAAATGGATCATAGCCACTCCTTTCTGTCCTCAGACCTTCATCAGTGTGGACTGACTCTCAGGACTGGGAAGAGGAAGATTTAGAGCAGGGATGAGTGAATATTATATTTATTTAAAACAACCACAAAAAAGTATATCATCAAAAATGTTTTTAATTGATGTGGTTTTTATTCTATTATAGACTCCAAAAATATGAAAATTTTGATTCTCTTATTTTAAGGCAAGTGTGGTCTTGCTAACCCTTATTGGTGTTTATCAATACATTTTTAAAAAATATATTTTTATTGATTTCAGAGAGAGGAAGGGAGAAGGAGAGGGAGATAGAAACATTAATGATGAGAGAGAATCATTGATCAGCTGCCTTCTGCACACCCCACACTGGGGATCAAGCCCACAACCCAGGCATGTGCCCTGACCAGGAATCAAACTGTGACCTCCTGGTTCATAGGTCAACGCTCAACCACTGAGCCACACCGGCCGGGCTATCAGTACATTTAAATTTTAAGAGCATCTCATGGTTGGATGCTTTTGGGAGCTAGCCCAGCAGCATCCCCAAAAGAGGCCCTAGGTGGTACTTCAGGCTGTTTGAGTCCTGCAAGTTTCCCATGGCCCAAGGCTAGGCTGGGCCCCGGGAAGTGAGAAAAGCTTAGTTCTTAGTTCTTCACAGCCCAGTCTTAAGAGGGCAAGAGAGATGATGACAGAAAACTCAGGTGGTGTCTGGGCGAAGGTTCAGAAATCCACCAAGTCTTCTTATCAAAGCCTGCCTTCCTTTGTGGAGGCTAATGGGACTTTGGTGTGTGTATGGGGTAATTTTTCTTTGTTTAGGATTATAATGTTTCCTCTGTGCACCCTGCATGAACAGCAGGAATCAGCAAGATCAGATGCCATTAGCCTTCATTAAGAGTTCGCCAGGCTTGAGTTCTTCCCTGAGGCTGTGTCCTTTCTCCCTCACTGAAGGAAAACATCTCAGAGTGTTCTTCTGTTGATGTAAGTTATAAACAAAATGCAAATGAGGAGAGGAATCTTGGCTTGAGTATATTAATGGAGGTGACAAAAGTACCTACTCGAAGCATAAAGTTACCTGTATTTTTCCAACCAGCTGCAAATCCTACAGGTATTTTTGTCATCAATTTAAGAATTGTAATTCTTTTGTGTTGGTGGCTTTATTATTATAAAATGAGGACGTTTTAGGCAAAGGCCAACTTAGGAGTACCGTAATTAAGTTAATAACAATGTACCTACCTATATAGTTTAAGTTTAAAAAATTTGGCTCTCAAAAGAAATTTCAATCGTTGTACTATTGATATTTGGCTCTGTTGACTAATGAGTTTGCTGACCTAAGCAAATGCAACAACTCTACGAAATAAAGAATAACACATGCCCCGGGGTAGATGTGGAGAGGCAGTAGCACATACAAGTTCGTGGATAATTAGAAGGACATTATATGGTGGGAACGGAAGAGTATTAGATTGCAATTTATGGTAAGTGATCTTGAGAAAGAAGAACAAACTTGGAGGAATCACACAACCTGTTATCAAACTATACTACAAGGCCATAGTAATTAAAACAGCGTGGTACTGCCATAAAAACAGACATCTAGATCAATGGGATAGAATAGAGAGCCCGGAAATAAATCCATGCATTTAAAGTCAATTAATATTTTACAAAGGAGACAAAAAGATGCCATGGACTAAAGATAACCTATTCAATAAATGGTGTTGGAGAAATTGCACAGATATGTGCAAAAGATGAAGCTAGACCACCTTCTTACACCGCACACAAGAATAAACTCAAAATGGATCAAAGACTTAAATGTTAGACTTAAAATCACTGGGGAAAGCAGTATGAAGTTACCTCCAAAAATTAAAAATGGAACTGCCTTATGACCCACTGATTCCACTTCTGGGAATTTATCTGAAGAAACACAAAACACTAGTTTGAAAGAATATATGTACCCCTATGTTCATTTCAGCATTATTTACAATAGCCAATGTTTGGAAGCAGCCCAAGGGCCCATCAGTAGATGAGTGGATATAAAAGCTGTGGTACATTTACGCAATGGAATACTACTCTGCCACAAAGAGGAAGAAAATTGTACCCTTTGTGACAGCATGGATGGACCTGGAAAGCATTATGCCAAGTGAAATAAGCCAGTCAGAGGAAGACTAGTACCATCTGATTTCACTCACAATGTGGAATTTAATACACAAACTGAACTACCAAGCAAAATAGAGACAAACTCATAGATACAGAACAGGCAGACACCTCTGGTGTGGGAAGGTGTTGGCTTGGGGGAAAGATTCAGACAAAAAAAGAGAGAGCCAGGCCTCCGTGGCTCAGTGGTTGAGCATCAACCTAGGAACCAGGAGGTCACGGTTTGATTCCCAGTCAGGGCACATGCTGGGATTGTGGGCTCAATCCCCAGGGGGGGGGGGGGGCATGCAGGAGGCAGCCAAACAATGATTCTCTCTCATCATTGATATTTCTGTCTCTCTATCCCTCTCTCCCTTTCTCTCTGAAATCAATAAAATATATTTGATTTGATTTTCTTGACAAATGAGAGAGAGAGAGAACTCATGGAAACGGACAATACTGTGGTGATTGCAGTGGGTGAAGGAGAGGGGGAAGAGAGCAGAGAGGGGATAAATGGTGATGGGAAAAAATAAAATAATTTAAACACCTGGGTTGATATAGCAATGTGGCTTCCTAGACTTCGGTATTTGCCACAAGCAACTATGTTTGCATAACTTGGATCAGTGTTCCTTATGGTTACCTGACCCACCAGTTCCCCGTGAGCTTCATCTGCTGTGCCCATGCATCATGGTGGGGACATAAGAGTGGCCCCTGCAATTCCACTGTAAGGTCTTTGTAATAACAGGACAGGAGACCAGTAGTTGTTGTTTTGTTGTTGTTGTTTTAGCAAACAAGTTTCTAAACCTTCTGGTAGATAATATCTGGTAGAAAAATGTTAAACTCCTTTTGAGCCTCTAGGATTTGGGGTTTATGATTCTGGGAAGTTAACGAACCCCAATTTGGGAAGATATCACAAGACATACAACTGCTTTGGGCTCCCTGTTTTTGAGATTAACAGGAGTAATGTCCCTGAAGACCTTTCCAGCCTACCTTCACCCTCCTCCTCGCTGAGAGCTCTAGCAAGTTCACTGTGATGGGGGATGTAATTTTGAGGGTCAAGGCCACACAGTACATCCTGCTCAAGACATATCAGTATCTACAGAGCAAGAAGGATGGTTTACTCCAGATCCCTGGACATATCAGAACCCAAAACCAGGTCGAAGAAACAGAATTGGGTCAACAGGACATGCAGCCAGAATTGCAAAGCCGAGAGAGGACTGACCAGGCTGGAACAGTTCTGGATCAAAGTGAGAAGGTCCTGAGTGAACATTTAAAGTGTCATTGCTTGTATTGATTATAGGGCACATGGTTGAATAGACTGAATGTTTATGTCCCTCCAAAATGCATGGGTTGAAACCTAACCTGCAATATAGTAATAGTTTGGAAGACATTAATGGTGAGAACATCTAAAAAATAATGTTTAGGCCTAGCCGGTTTGGCTCAGTGGATAGAGCGTCAGCCTTTGGACTGAAGGGTCCCAGATTTGATTCTGGTCAAGGGCATGTGCCAGGCTCGATCCCCTCGGAGGGGGCAGGGGGGCATGCAGGAGGCAGCTGATCAATGATTCTCTCTCATCATTGATGTTTCTGTCTCTTTCCTTCTCCCTTCCTCTCTGAAATCAATAAAAAAATATATAATAAAAAATAGTGATTAGGAGGTAAGGCCTTTGGTAGGTGATCAGGGTGAAGGGCTCAGGAGTGGGATTTGTGCCCTTAGGGAAGAGACCTCAGAAAACCCTGGCCCCTTCCACCATGTGAGGATATAATGAGAAGTTGGCCATCTGCAACCTAGAAACAACCCCACCACGCTGGCACCCTGATCTAGAAATTCCAGCTTCTAGAACTGTGAGCAATGAACATCTGCTGTTTACAAGCCACCCAGTCTATGGGACTTTGTTACACAGCCACGACTGGCTAAGACGGTGTATTTGGGCACATCAGCATGATTTAAAAGTGTCAGTTCAAGAAGGACAAGCCTTGAGAATTCAGTCCAGGTTCTATGGCTCTTTCCATGTGGAGTAGAATCAGGTGACTTTAGAGTTGTTCATTCTTCCAAGAACATTTATATTTGTCATGCGACAGACACAGTGCTGGGCTCTGGCTAAACAATAGTAGATAACACATGGGTCTTGACCTGAAGGAAATTCTAATTCAGGCATGAAGACAAAAGAAAGCAAGCAATTATAATACGGTGTTTCAGATTCTATAACAATGGGAGTTTCTGGGCGGAACTGAAGTACCTAGGAAGGGCAGTCTTATCAGGCAGATAGGGAAGTGTTTCAGGGGAGAAGTGAGAGGAGATGCTCAGGTGAAGCATGTGGAGTGCTTTCTAGGAAGGTTAGCGTGCACTGTAGAAGCTTCCTAACCACTGCTGCTGGCAGAGTTGCTGGGTCCCTGGACACTCCACGCCGCTCCCTCTGTGGGCACGCTGAAGGCATGGGGTGCTCCCCCTTCCCTAACCTGGATGCTCAAGAGTCCGTTGTTTTGTTTTTACCAAATCTGTTTATGACTGTTATACTTGTTATCAGAGAATTTTCATTTAAATAAATGTTACTAAAGTTGATAATATATGGGAACAAAGAGTTTCAAGTTTCTATGAAAATTAAATGACAAATTTTGAAAAGATATTAATGGTGAGAGCCTCTAAAAAATAATGATATCGAATTGTGTGTGAATGAGCAGCTGAAAATTATTGGAGAAATAAAATCATAAAATTTCATTAGGATTCCAGAAGCAGAATATGTTGCAACATTTTAAAGCTTTTTAATCCTTTCCTAAAGATCTAACAATGGAATTTGTAGAGGATACAGTATAGACAGGATTTATGCAAGAAAGACACTACGAAACTCCAACCAGGGTCATAACCTAAGAGGCTTTGACTTTATGTCAAAATATTAGTGAATAAATGTTCATGTAGATGTTTAAAGTTAAAAACATACGTTTCTAATACCAAATATTATTATTGTGATTCTTTGCTTCATTGTCTTTTTTATTAACAAACCAGCCAGAGATCCCAAGCCCACTGCATTGGAGAGCTCCTGCACACCAAGGTCTGGCTTTAAGAGAGAGCATAAGAGAGCCAATCATGTAACGGAGTCAGTTCAGGATGGTGTCTATGCTAGAGAGCTGAGGGGAGGCTAAGGGAGACAGCCCAGTCAGAGACAGCAGGGTGCAGAGTGCGGTGTGAGCAATTCTAGCAGCATTAAGATTTCAGGGTAAGGGTGTAAGATGAAGCAGAGGCTACCAAACAAGATCCCTGGGCCCTCTAGTACTTATGCACCCCCCCCCCCCCCCCCCCACACACACACACTATCCTGGGGACTGGTAAGGCCAGGGCAACCTAGTCTGAGAAAACCTCTTCACTTAGCATTTTGAAGATGGCTGCAGCTTTATTGAGAGTCCTATGCAAACTGCGTGACCACAAACCACTGTGAAGCTTATGTTTCTATTTCTGGGGAGGGTCTTGTGCTATAAGGAGATTATAAGCAATGCTCCATCTCCTACATAAGCACAGTGCTTTACAATGTCCCCAATAGTGTCATTATAACATCTTGATACACAGTTTTTCTCTGTTCTGTTCATTTTCAAGTTTGAGAGACATGAACTACAATAAGGGTTTAGGATCAAGACCTGCTTCTGCCACTTGGAAACTTTCTACTCGTGAAAGTTAAGGAAGTTCACTCACCTCTGTCTGTACAGTTAAATGTACAGTGTAGTAGTGTTAAGTACATTCACATTGTTTTGCATAAAATCTCTAAAACTTTTTTCATCCTGCGAAACTGAAACTGCATACCCATTAAACAACAAGCCCTGATTCTCTGCCCCCCCAGCTCCTGGTAACCACCATTCCATCTTCTATCCCTGTGAATCTGACTACAGTAGAGATACCTCATATCATACAGTAGTAGTATTTTTGTGTGGGTGACTGGCTTAACTGAGCATAATGTCCTCAACATTCTTCTCATTCTTGATAAGTATTGTAACAACATAAAAATCGCACTCCTAATGACATCACTGAGAGCTAAAACCTATGGTTTCCTTATATCTGAAGCAAAGATAGCAACATCCACTAGTCAGTATTAAGGAGTAGACTCAGTTGGTTATTGCCACTAAGACTTCCCACCATTTATGGGTCACTCTATACCAGCACACTCCTAAGAACTATACATTTATTCTGCAGGAAGTGTCACACAACCATATAGTAAGTTACTGTCCCCATTTTACAGATCTGGAAACCAAGACTCATGCCGTCAAATAATTCAATAAAGGGTGCAGATGATAAGTAACAAGAGCCAAGATCCAAAGTAACTGACTGTTCTTATGAATGTAAATTTTATGTAAGTTTTACTACAATTAAATTTTTAAAACTAAAACCAAAAGAACAAGTAGGAGATAAGTAAATATCCTTCGTGGGCTATGCTTCCCTGTATTTTCACTTGCCCATAATTGGGATCACTACATATTCCAGTTTGCTTAGGACAATTCAGGTTCCCTCTCATTGTCCTTGCACAGTTATTCATAGGTGTTCCTTTCACTCTGAAAAGTGTCAAGTGTGATAACAATTATGCTCATCTTACCCAATATGCCCTTAGTAGCAGAGGGCAGCCAGAGAACTTAAAGCCAGAAAGCACATTGTTCATACTGCTAGCACCTGCATTCATTCATTCACTCCTTTATTCACTCACAGAAGAAAGACCTCTGTGTACCTCCTAGCTGTTATCACACTGGGCCCTACATTTGTGTTCAGGTGACTGTCTTCCCAGAGAGGCTGTGGGTTCCTCCAGGGCAGGATTTATACCTAATTCATCTAGTGCCCAGATCCCAGCCAAGTGTTAGACACGCATCAGGTTCCCAGCAGATGTTGGCTGATGGCAAGATGTCTGATTCCAGCTGACTGACACAGTGCAAGAGGACTGGCCCTCATCACTGTTCCACCTTCTTAAGGGTCTAGCCTCTGTGCCCTCAGGGGCAGTGCTGTATGGTCTCCTTGGCTGGTAGATTTCCAAAGGGAGGGTAAAGACCTCAACCAAATTTCTCTCTCACACGTAAACCACTTCCAAGTGCTTTGCTAGGGTTTTATTATTCCTGATGTGTTTTCAAAATTTTTTTAACAAAGAAACATCTTCATTGTTCCTGAAATAGATGCTCACAGTTAGCACATGAATGCTTAGTAAATCTTGCACATGTTGCACTACAGCAGACCTTTGAAATTCTGTGCAATGGCCCAGCAAATTGGGCTAATTATCTGAGCTTCACAGCAATCTTTGTAAATCTGGTCTTGGTCTCCTCTTTCAAAGACAGCTGTTTTTCTCAAGGTGAGTCTCAGCAAGCCACCTCCTTGAATGACATGCTTGCCTCAAAGTGGGGGGTGGGGTTACACTGTTGCTTTAGTGTTGTTTGGCTCCTCTCTGCTCTCTAATGACCTGTGACCCTTTAGGACTTAGGGATGGCATCTCTATCTTCCAATTTGCTTTGGATCTCTGATTCCAGGGAAGCACAGAGCTTAACATACCAGTCCCATGCTTTCCCCTTTCTTCTCCTCCTCTTCCTCCTCCTTCTGCTTTTCCTCCTCCTTCTAAGCACATTAGATTTGGGGACAAAGACCCCAGGGCAATGGGAGGAGAGGCCTAGAAAGAAGTGCTCAGTAAATGTTAATGAGCCAGCAGCAGGTTCAGGTGGAATGTCTTTCAGGGATTTCAGGTTTATTTTAATAAATTAAGCCCAACATCTGGATGGCATTTGGATTAAGAACCATCAAGAGCTGTTCACTTATCCCTTCATCAATCTTGCCCAGTGTGCAACATTTTTATGTTTTTTCAAGTCAACTTTGGTTTTATTTATTCTTTCTAGTGTATTTTCCTATTTTACTTCTTTGTGTTCTCATCTTATTACTTTCTTCCTTTTATAAATATTCCTAGCTTCTTAATATGGGCCTTAGTTCATTAATTTACAACTTTCTGGGGCACATTTTTTTTCTTTTTCCTGGTGATTGTCTGATTCTTTAGGGCCCTTCTTTTGATACACTGCCGTACGGTTGTCTTATGTGCAGTCAGCTGATGACTTAAAGATGGGATTATCAACCCTTAGTCTCAAGGGGGGTCTAGTTAAGGAAGGAGACAGGGCAGTAAGTGTTAAGTGTGAAATTAATAACACAGTAGAACTGACTATAAGATTTCAGAAGAATGCTTATCAGTGACAGGTCCAAGGAGGAGGGGAACCAAGGTCAGACTCTGAAGGACAGGCTGGTCCTGCAGGGGCTCAGAGGAATTGGAGGGAAGGCCAGGAGGGTACCTTCATAAGTCTTCCCTGCCCTCCCAAGGCAAGGAGACTATGAGGCAATAGGCTGGAGAGGAGCCAGTGGCACAGTGTGGAGGACCCAGGAGGGGCATGCTGGCTTACAAAAGTGGCATATGCATGCAACAAGGCATTCTTGAAATGCCTGGGCAGCAACACCATGAGTAGAGTGAGGTTGGAGAAAGATGGGTTGACAAAGAGACACTGGCATCAGGGGGAACATGAGGAAGGAACTGTGGCCAAGACTGCGAGGGAGATGACAACACAGAACTTTCCACGGAGCCTCTGCCTCGGGGCAGCAGCAGGTGCAGGCTTCATATGTGGAGCTCCTGCAGGTCAGGCACAGAGAGGTCCACTTAACCAAGAAGATCTTCACAACAAAGCTGAGTCCAACCTTAGACAGGGAGTGGAAGTGAGGCCTGGTGGAGCCACAGGGTGAGGGGTCAGACCCATGCCTCACCTGGGCTTCTGGAAGCGGAAGCCTGCCCTTGTTCTATCACATTCCACCTCTTTTCAAGGCCATCAGGTGGCAGAATAATGGTAGGAACAAGCAAGTAATGTAGTTGGGGCCCATGTGTGTGGCCCCCAAATGTCCACATGAGGCTTGTACTTCCTCCTCCAGGTGACTCATGCCCTTCTGGCTGACCCTCAAGCAGGTGGACACAGTCCCCAGGAAAGTAGGTCCCTGGAGCCTTCCCTCTTTCCTGGAAAACTGCTGCCCTGTCGGCCTGGGAAGGAAGCACCGGCATCGTGTCCTTCCCATGTGTTTCCACAGCACAGTGAGTTTGCTGACTGAGCACCAACCTCCTTTAGGGCAGCGTGCTGAAAACTTCATGTCCAGGAGAGGATGTTCAGCAGCTCCCACCTGTGCTAAGGCAGGTGCATGTCTTCTGAGGAGAGAGCAGCCACACTCTCCTGCTCTGAAGGTGGGCATTTACCAGGCTCCTACCCCCTGAGAACAAGAACACCCTGGCCTTGGGTGAGCCTTCACATCCAGCCCAGCCAATGCCCCCACCCTCACACTGCTGACCCCCAGCCCTGGGACAGACTGGATCTCATCTCACTCACAGCTGGACCAGGGGATCCCACCTCCCAGCTGGGCCCTTCTGGGAGGTCTCCAGTTCCAAGGAAATGATGGCTCTTTCCAGGGACTTAAATGCCCAGAAAACTCAACCATCAGAAGAGGAACCTGACTGGACTTCGCAGAGACCATGTCTGGTCCCCGATTTCCTTATCAGCAAGCCCTGAGGATTTCCCACAAGTCATTGCCATCCCTTGACACCCCCCACCCATATCCATTCCAGTCCCCAGAGCTCATCTCCACCAAAATTATATTTCTTCCCATGCCAACCCTGACATTCAAGAAAACTCAACCATCAGAAGAGGAACCTGACTGGACTTCGCAGAGACCATGTCTGGTCCCCGATTTCCTTATCAGCAAGCCCTGAGGATTTCCCACAAGTCATTGCCATCCCTTGACACCCCCCACCCATATCCATTCCAGTCCCCAGAGCTCATCTCCACCAAAATTATATTTCTTCCCATGCCAATCCTGGCATTCATTCATTAGTTTGTTCGTTCGTTCATTCATTCATTCATTCATTCATTCCCAAGGAACATCTTTCATTTGCTGGCTCCAGGAAGAGAACTGATATCTGAAATTATTAACTCATCTCTTTCCTGCTCCATGAGCCCCTGATGATCAAGCTGTCCTTCCCTTGGGCTAGCAGCAGATCTCCCCCAGCTCGGGATCAGGTGTGTGGGCCTTGGTCATGGAGATTCTCTCCAGGGTCCCATGTCTGCTTAGAAGGCAGCATGTTGGCCTTAGGTATCTTTAGCTTCCATGACTATCTTTCAGGTAAAACTGTTATGCTTTCTCCCAGTCAGTGCCTTAACTTTAAGATGTTTTTGAAGGCTCTCTTGATTTGGGGAGCCAGGAGTTCATTAAAGATAAGTCAATATGTTCCTTCATTCATATTATATATCCATCTCCTCTTTGTTATGTCAGTTATGATTGACTGTTGTAATCTTTACTCTGCCTTAGAAATAACATCTGCTTAGTCTCCCTGGCAAACATCACTGGTGAGAGAACCCCAGATCCTTAGCCAGCACATATCACATACCTTTCAGCTCATAGGGTCAGAACATGGTGGAGTGTGTCTGAACAAGGCAATGCACAGGCAGCAAGAGCATCTGGGTTGGTCCCTGGAAATTGGGCTGACAACCCAATTTTAAATAGTCCCTTCACCCGGTCACTTTCGATCACATCACCTCATTTCCTCCAGAGCACTTAAATTACTTCACTTGCCACTAGCTTGTTGTCTCTCTCTGTCAAGGTAACCTACTCAAGAGTTCTCCTTTGAATCCCTAGTTCTCTCAACATAATAATACACTGGGAGAGAGGGGGTTCAGTGCACGTTTATTCAAATGAATGATATAACTGCAGCCCCAGATTATTCATCTGTCACTTAGCCAGGATTCCATTCTGCAGGGGAGCCTGCTCATTTGTGAGATGTGGCCTGGTGGAGAGGAAAGACTGACACATCCTATAGTAGCCGCACATGGATACAAACACAGCATACTAGCACCATGGCTGTGGGGGCCTCAATTTGTACAGCTGAGAAGTGGAAAATTCTAACTCACAAGGCTATTGTGATAGTAAATCTTACCTAATAATTGACAAACATGTAAATTGACCATCCCTCCGCTACACTCACCAGCCAATCAGGAGAGTATGCAAATTAACCCAACAAAGATGGCAGTTAATTTGCATACGTAGGCACGAAGCGGTGGAGCGAAGATTGAAGGCTCCGGCCGGAGCAGCAAAGACTGAAGGCTCCTGCTGGACTATTGTGATAGTAAATCTTACCTAATAATTGACAAACATGTAAATTGACCATCCCTCCGCTACACTCACCAGCCAATCAGGAGAGTATGCAAATTAACCCAACAAAGATGGCAGTTAATTTGCATACGTAGGCACGAAGCGGTGGAGCGAAGATTGAAGGCTCCGGCCGGAGCAGCAAAGACTGAAGGCTCCTGCTGGAGTTGAAGGCTCCGGCCGGAGCAGTGAAGACTGAAGGCTCCTGCTGGAGGAGCGAAGGCCTGGGTCCTGGGTGCCGGAGGAAAACCAGTGCTGGCAGCCAGGGAAAGGGAAGGCCTATTGCACGAATCTCTTCGTGCAACGGGCCTCTAGTATATATGTAAAGTGCTTAGGCACAAACAGAAGGTCAATGAACAATTGTTACTATTATCTTATGATCTCACAGGGTTTTTTGTCTGTTTTTGTTCTATTTATTCAATTTTTCCAGAAACAGAAATAGAAAGTGACCTCACTCAGGATGACCACAGGGATACTAGAAGTGAAAGGGAGAGCTGGGACCTGGGTTCTCTAAACTCTTTGGCTAAAAGGAATTTCTATTCCCAACTCCAGAGACCTTGACTGAGTCCGCAGGAAAAACTGTCGCAGTCCAGCCCTCTAGGCTGGGAGTGATGAGTTTCAACATTATCCCTAAAGGAGTGGGTTTAGACCTTGGGGGTTCTTTTAGCATTTTTCAGACCTTATCAAATAGTGTGATTCACAGTTTCTCACTACCCAGGGGAAAGGGTGTAGGAAAGAAGCATATGAACTCACAGCTGCTAAGGAAGACATACAGCCCCTGTAAGGCCATGCTGCCCTCTGGGGAACACTCTCTCCTCCTGACTCTGCAGTGTCATGTTCTCCTGGTGGCTCTCCCAGGTCTCTGGGGCCCCAGAGGCTCTTTTTTGGGCCACCTTCCTCTACCCTCAGTACACATTGGATTCCTGTCTGCTCTCTTCCGGGCTTCCTTCTCCCAGGCAATTTCCCCACATCCACAGTTCATCTATTTACCGAGGCTTATCAATGTGTCCCCTTGCTTGACCTGCCTCTCGGCACTTCAGACCCACATTTCCAGCCACCTGTGAAGCCCCTCCACTTGGCAGCTTCAAACATCTCAAACTCTACAAGCTCCACGCCCCAAATCACACTCATCATCTTCCTCTGAAAGCCTTTCTCCAGGTGTCCTGGCTCAATGCATGTTTCCCTTGCCTCCCTCCACCCCCCACCACAACCAATTCCCCAGGGGCCAAGATTGCAGCCGTGGCTCAGACTTGGTTCTTCCATCCCCCACACAATCAACATGCCTGAGTTACTTCACTTTCATCTGCCACTATCCTCCATCCTCTTCATACTCCTCCCATTGAGGCCCTTGTCACCTCTATTCTGATGACTAAGGAGCCCCCAAGTTATCTCTCAGCCACAGGCCAGCCCCTCCTATTCCTTTCTCACACTGCTGTCAGCACCATGTTCCCAAATGCACCAAAAGCAAACTGGGTGGATTGCATCACCCACCCCTATCATTAGAGTCCTGTAATGTGTCTCCTGAATAACCCCATTTAGATGACTTGCAGTTGAGGTCAGGAAAATGGCTACCTCTGGGGGTGGGGAGGGAATGGCTGGGAGGGCAGGAGGGAACCTCTGTAGAACAGGAAATGTTCTATATTATGATCCAGGTGATGGTTGCCTGAGTTGGCATTCATCAAACTATAAAGTTAACATTTGTATACCATTCTGCATGTAAATAATGTCAAAAAGAATAAAAGAAGAAATGTATCCTATATAATAAAAGCCTAATATGCTAAGTGTCCAATCGACTGTTCAACCAATCAAAGTGTAATATGCTAATGATATACTAAGGCCACTCAACCGCTCGCTATGATGTGCACTGACCCCCAGGGGGTAGATGTTCCGACCAGGAGGTTAGCTGGCTGCTGGGGTCTGGCTGATCGGGACTGAGCAAGATGGGCCGGACATGCCCTGGAGCCCTCCCATGGTCCCTCCCCAGCTGACCAACATCCCGAGTCCCTCCCTATCCCCGATCGTGCACCGGTGGGGTCTCTCCGCCTGGCCTGTACCCTCTTGCAACCTGGGACCCCTTGGGGGATGTTGGAGAGCCAGTTTCAGCCTGATCCCACAGGCCAGGCTGAGGGACCCCGAATTCGTGCACTGGGCCTCTAGTAAATCTATAAAAGGTGAAAAATTCAAGAAGTTTGTCTGGGCCTCCAAATCTCTCTGAGAATGAAACCAAACACTTTAATGTGGTTTGTGTTTAGGGTACCCATTTACCCTGGCTGGCCTGGCACAGTCCTGGCTTGTGTCTAAGGTCCTGGTATGATTATTAACATTCCCCAGTTTGTATGGTTAATTATATGACCACCTCCTTCCTGCCTCTGGGCCTCACCCTTGCTGTTCCCTCTGGCTGGAATGCTCTCTGCTTCCCTTCACCCAGGTAACACCTCATCCCTCAGATTTCAGCTGAAACATCACTTTCCCTGAAAAGTTCACCCTTCGCCCCAAACCAGCCTAGAAAGGGTCTCTCTGCCAACTGTATCAAGAGCAACCTGTCTCTTTCCTTCACTGCACCCAAGTCAGGGGAGAATTAGGACGGCTACATTACCATCCTTTTAGTTTCAACATTTACTTAATTGTCTTTGCCTCCTTCTATTACAAAATCTGGAAGTATAATCCCCTCATCTTACAGGGGAGGGCCTGAGATATTGAATGGCTTCTCCAGGGTCACCCAGTCAATTATCGCCAGAATCAGGACCAGAATCCACAAGAACACTGATTCAGGTTCAGATGCCACAAGTTACTCAATAATTAATTAAAATATTTGGTGAGGCTTTGGATACATGATTCTGAATATTATTTCCAATTCCTTGGGCTGGGCCTGATAATTCGGAAAGTATAGAGAATCTAACTTACAGTTATCAATCCCATGGACTACCTTGGAATTTTACTTTTTCCAAAAATCCCTGAGTGAATACAACTGAGGGTTTAGGTACTCAGCCTTCCCTTTCTTGGTGTAGCCTAGAAGTTAAAATTGTTTACTTATTACTAACTGTGCATTCACCCAGGATCGATCTATTACCACAGGTGAGGAGATCGCCCATATCTAGCATCCTGTGCAGATACAGACATTAGCACAAGCTCCAGGCAGGAGGTGGGGCCCCAGTCACGCTGTCTGGGCCCAGTTCCAGCCCCATTACTCCTGGATATGTGACCTCGGGGAAGCTATCTAACCTCTCTTACATCTGAGTTTCTCATCTGAAAGTCTGGAAAATATTAGTGCCTACATCGTAAGGTTATTTAAATGATTGAATAACATAATCCGTGTTTAACATGCGGTGAGGGCCAGTTTTCCTCTTCTTCCCCTCCCTCCCCTTCCTCGCTGCCTTCTTCTCCTTCTCCCCTTTCTCCTTGCTCAATAATTTCTCTTCCTTTTCTCCTCCTCCATCTCCTCCTCCACCTTCTCTCTTCATTTTCCCCTCCTTCTCTTCCTCCTCCTTTTATAAAAATGATAGTCTAAATAATAAACCCACATCTTCTTAGGATTAAAATTCTTTTCCACCAGCCACAGGAAAGCCACAGTGTGTGAGGCAAGAAGTGGTGGGCATAGAAGACGGGTTCTTTTTATATAAATTCGTCCATTTGAGTCACCTTAGTGCTCAAGAGGTTCTGAGGCGAGGCTTCGGTTCTTTTCGCCCTTTCTAAATGCGGGTGCCAGAACTAAGGCACCAAGGGCTGCCTGTCCTGACAGAAAGACAGCACCCTCACCCACCTGCCCTGGAGTCACCTTAACTTTCCGACAGAGCAGTTTGGGGGTCACAAGATCACTGCTTGACCCAGCTGAGCCTTTGAAAAGCCTCTGTGATAAAATATGAATACTTGCAAAATACTCAGGCTGGGTTAGCAAACCACCCACAGGACAGGGTTCAAAAGGAGCTCCTCTGGCAAATATTTGCCTGTTCGGGTTTTTACCTCACGTCGTGCTTTGTTATCTGAGATGGCATGGCCTGGGTAACTCAGGCCTGAGCGTTGCCTGTGGACTGGGGGCGAGGCTGCCCGCAGCCCACACAGCTTTCCCAGATCCTCTGAGTAGCACCAGGGCTTCTGTAGGGTGGTCAGTCCTCAGGGTAGTCTAGCTCCTGGCACAGTGGTTTCTCGTGGGAATGTGGGGAATGTGGAGGGAAGGAGGGACGGGAAGCAAGGTGCGTAGGTCTAGACTATCAGCTCATCTTCCCAGCCTGTGTGGGCAGGCCATCGGAATGCACACTGGATTTAGGTTTGCACAGGTCTGGGCTGGACTCTGGTCCTGCCCCTCACTAGCTATGCCCCTTGATTGCTCTAAAGCTTGGTTTCCTTCTTTACAATTTGGGGATAAACACAGACAACATACACATAATTTTAAGGGTTGAGGTAGCTGATGTCCATGCATAACACCCAGCATGTGGTGGGGGGATGATAGCCCAGGCTATCTATGAAGAGACTGTCAGACCAGCAGAGCCCACATCTAGCAGTTGGGATGAGAACATGAGAGTCTGTCAAGGGCTAGGAGCAAGGAGCAGGCGCTGGGCTAGAACTCTCATCACAGGGTCTGAGGGAGTCCGGGTCAGACCTGGAGTTGGGATGACGGGTCGGATCCTTCTTTGACAGCAGGTGTTTTCTTTTTAATTTTAATATTCATTTTTCAATCACATGTGACTTTCAGTGTGATTTGTGTTGGTTTCAGGTGGACAGCACAGTGGTTAGATAGTCATATACTTTGCATCGTGTTCTCCTCTACATTCCCAGTGCCCAACTGGCACTGAACATCGTACTCACAATATTACTGACTATATTCGCTGTGCGGTGCTTTCCATGCTAAGATAAGCAAGCCAGTCACAGAAGGACTGCTGTACAACTCCGCCTGCCTCCATCTGTAACGCCCAGTGTGCACTTCCTAACCCTTCACCTCAGTGGCTGTCCAAGAGGAGGGGGCGGTCAGCAGGTATCTTACATGACAAAGGAGTCAGATCCCAGGGAAATGAGACCACACCTAGATCGGCACCAGAACCAGACCCTGAAAGCCAGTCCAGGACAAGAAGAGCTGCTCTCCTCCCGGCCCAGGGACACCTGCCCACGTTCCAATGTCAGGACTTGTGGGTGCCAAGCCTCTGCCCACCCTCTGATAGGACGGGTATCAGGAATAACAGGAGGCTAAGCTGCCTGAGCCAGAAGGCAGTTTTTGAATTAGTTCTATTTTTTTTCTTTCTTTCCTTCTTTCTTTCCTTCTTTCCTTCTTTCTTTCTTTCTTTCTTTCTTTCTTTCTTTCTTTCTTTCTTTCTTTCTTTCTTTCTTTCTTTCTTTCTTCCTTGTTAATTCAAATCTGTGTAGGGGTAATCAACTTGGAATTCAAATAAATTATCACTGGATAATGTTTCTCATTAAATCCTTTGCAATTGGTTCAGTGTTTTTACTTATTTTTAAGTTATTGTTTAGAAGAATGAGACTAAATAAGGCCATCAGATTGTTGAATTAAATTTGGTTCTGTCTGCAATGTGCTCATAAGTTTTTGAACTTTAACATTTTCTAATTTCAACCAGAACTTGCCACAAAACAAATGAAATTCGGGGACACATGTTTGCTGTGATGAAAATGCTGAGATTGGCACGTAACTAATTGCTGCCCTTTTTCTTCCCTCTCCAGTCGATGCTCCCTCTCAGATGAACCCCACTCAGGTATGACTGAGAAGTATTTTAATGCTTATGATTTTATATATGGTTTGTGCTGAAAATACTCTAAGCATGTTTACTTACGTCCCCTTCTCATTCGTATTCCATATTCTGACCCACACATGCGTTGGCTTACACTCGGGACCAGAGGGGAAGTCTAGTCTGGACTCACACTCATTACCAGGCTCCGGATCAGAACCTGTTCAGGGAAGTAATTACATAGAACACTTAGGCGCTGGACACTGTAAGATACACTTTCAACTATGAAACCCTTTGAACTCTCATAGCACTGAAGTAAGTCCTTTTATTTGCCAGTTTCACAGATAAGAAAGCAATGAAGTAACTTGTTTAAGGTCACAAGTCATAAGTGACTGGATCAAGCTCAGTGCCAGAGTCAGATCCCAGACCCTGAATGCTGAAATCATTGCAATCGATCATGAGAAACAGCAGAGGCACCACCTGGCATCCTCTGAGCGTTTTCAGGACTAAGAGCAGAGCTCTGGCCCAATCTGCAAAACAGCCACCCCTGGGAGCCCCCTCGCTGGCACTGTCCCTGGCACCCAGGCATGCGTAAGTGTCGGCATGTGTGCAGCCTGATGATGTCTCAAAGGCCCCGACTATGGAGAAGGATGGTGGAAATATTACTTTAACTTAGACTTTCATCATATTGACTTGTGATTAGACTTTTCCTTTGCATTCATGGCACTGGGCTGGGAGAGTTGATGGTGGTGCAGCAACATAATTTCTGTTTTGTTTGGTTTTGCTTTCCCACACAGAACATGCAGCCTCTGAAGGGAAAAGCGCGCCCTCCTTCTCCTGGTTGTTGAAGAGGAGGAAGAAAAGTGATGGAATGCAACTCCTGTCTGTGATGCTGATAACATAAGAAAGGTGTCCCTTTACTTGAAGTCTACGTTATTTCATTCTCAGAAGATGAGGAAAGCAGTTGCAAGGCTCAAATATGTCGCTTAGTTGAAACTTAGAGGATCAAAAGCTACTTTCTCAGGATTCAAGTCAAATTCTCAGAGCCTCTCACTAAGTCCCGCGATGTGTAACCTGAAAATATGTGCTATCGTTATGTGTGTGTGTGTGTGTGTGTGTGTGTGTGTGAAGTTTGTACTGTGCCCACAGGCATTTCAGCTTTTGTATGAAATGCTGACACTCCAAGTTTTCTCTAATTCTTGCTATGCTTTTAAAAGTAAATTTTTATTGAAAAAATAGAGGCCTGGAGTATAAAATTCATGCACTGGGGGAGAGGTCCCTCAGCCCAGCCTGCACGCTTTCACACTCCGGGACCCCTTGGGGGATGTCCACCTGCTGGCTAGGCCCGGGGGGATCGGGCCTAAGCCGGCAGTCAGACATTTATCTGGCAATCTGGGATCCCTTACTCCTTACCATCCATCTGCTCGCTGCTGCTAACTGCTCAGCTTGCTACACCTTAGCACTGCCATGGAGGTGGGAGAGACTTCCGCCACCACCACTGCACTTGCCAGTCATGAGCCCGGCTTCTGGCTGAGTGGCACTCCCCCTGTGAGAGCGCACTGACCATTAGGGGGCAGTTTCTGCATTGAGCGTCTGCCCCCTGGTGGTCAGTGCACATCATAGCGACCAGTTGTTCTGGTCATTCCAGTCATTCCGCCAAAATGGTCACTTAGGCTTTTATTATATAGAATAGAGGCCCGGTGCACAAAAATTTGCGCACTCGGGGGG
>NW_005354443.1:105047-105261 GCF_000412655.1 Myotis brandtii | reverse complement strand
CAGGGCCGATCAGGGGGTTGGGGATCTCCCCCCTATCAGGCACAGAGCAGGGCTGATCAGGGGGTTGGGGTGGCTTCCCCTGTTACAAACAGAGCAGGGTGGATAGGGAGGTTGTGTCCCGCCCCCTGTCACACACAGAGCAGCAGGGCGATCAGGGGGTTTGGGTGCTGCCCCCTGTCACGCTGATCCCAGTGCTGGGAGGCATATTACCCTT
>NW_005354443.1:100869-104575 GCF_000412655.1 Myotis brandtii | reverse complement strand
GCCGCCATCTTGGCTGACAGTTAATTTGCATAAGGATATGCTGATTAGCCAATGGGAAGGGTAGAGGTCGTACGCTAATTACCATGTTTCTCTTTTATTAATGTAGATGTCTTATTTATAACTGAACAACTTGTAAGTGTCCAGCTCGTTGAATTTTCACAAAGTGAACACACCTGTGTAACCTCACTGAGTCTAAGCAATAAGCATCACCAACCCCCAAAGCCCTCCTCCCCCTCCCAAGCCCAGTCTCCACTGCCCAGCCCAGTACAAATGGAATCATACTGTGTGTGCTTTTTTGTGTCTGACTTTCTTGCTCAACATTATGTTTTAGTGATGCATATGCAGTGCTGCATGGAGCAATATTTCATCCTTTCTTATTGCTATCTTGTGCTTCAGTGTATAAATTTACCAAATTTATTTTCTTATTCTGCTGTTGATGGACCTTTTGTTGCCATTTTTAAAACTAGAGGCCTGATGCACGAAATTCATGAAAGGGGCTTGGCCCTTGCAGCCCCAGCTGCCTCAGCCTTCGTGGCCTTGGCTGCCTCAGCCCTCGCAGCCCCAGCTACCTTGCAGCCCTGCAGCCCCTCCCACTGGTGGTTCCAGAAGGTCGTTCTGGAAGGTTGTTCCACTGTTCAGTCTAATTAGCATATTAGCTCTTTATTATATAGGATTGTGTTGTAGTAAATATTCTTTAATATTTCTTTTGGTATGCCTATGGATTTGTGGGACCCTAGAAGTAACAGCTACAGCCAAGCAATTTTCCAAAGTGGTTATATCAGTTTACATACCCATCAGTAGAATGTTTCAGTTTCATTGGTCTTTTAATTGCAGCACTCTGGTAGGAGTGTATGTGTCATTTGGCTTTAATTTGCATTTCTCTTATGACTAATGAAATTGAGCACTTTTTCATATTTTCATTAGTTCTATATTTTTCTGTGAAATGCCTCTTCAAAACTTTTGTCACTTTTGTTTTTATTATTTATAGATTAAGAATTCTTGCCCAGCCAGATAGGCTCAATGGTTGAGTGTCAACCTATGAACTGGGAGGTCACAGTTCGATTCCCATTCAGAGCACATAGCAGGGATACAGGCTTGATCCTATGTTGGGAGTGCAGGAGGCAGCAGATCAATGATTCTCTCTCATCAGTGATGTTTCTATCTCTCTCTCCCTTCTCTAAAATCAATAAAAAATTATTTTTTAAAAAAATTTATGTGGATTCAAGGCATATTGCAATTGTCTTCTTAACACTGTGGCTTGCTATTTTGTTATCTTACTACAGAGTTTGATAAAATTTTTAAGCAAATCATTTAGTTCAATTTCACTTTTTAATTCTATTATTAATACTTTTTGTGTTCTTTTTAGGAAGTGTTTCCCAATTTAATTTTATGATGAAGTTAATTTAATTTTCTTCTAGAATTAGAAGTTTCACTTTGAGAACTTCCATCCATCTAGAACTGATAGATTATCTATGTCATAAGGTATAGACCAAGGTTCATTTATTTTCTGTACCAATATCTAATTGACTCCACTTGGTGTTTTGGGGGGGAAAAATCTTTAACCCAGTCTACTGCAATGTCAGTAGTGTCATAAGTCAGTTTCTTAATATGCATTTTAGAATCAATTTTAGATTCTCAGTTATTTATTTCAGCAAGTATCTTGAGAAGAAAACCACCAAATGTTGAGTTGTTTGTTTTGTTTTTTTAATGTGGTTTACTTCTCTCATGGATTTTTGCTTCTTAATCCCTTGCTATGTTAGTGTCTCTTCAATGCTTTCAACAGCTGTTTATTTTGCATTGTATCTGGATTTTAAATTTTTCTTGGCAGAAGTTGGCCTACTTCAAGCTACTCTATTTGTTCAGGCTTACAAATCCCCTCTAATTTTTATTGTATGGGAGATAGAAACAACTCTAGAATTAGGAAGATCTGTAATCCATTTCTGGCTCTGTCACTTACTAATTTTGAGAACTTAAACCTGTTTTCTTGACCTCTTCTTGACCAAATTTACAAAGTTATATGATTATTGGAGCTGGCATTTTAATGAAAAAATAAGTAACAAGAATAATCTGCTGGTGGGAATGCAGACTGGTACAGCCACTATAGAAGACAATATGGAGTTTCCTAAAAAAAATTAAAAATGGAACTGCCATTTGACCCAGTGATCCTACTTCTAGGAATGTATCCTAAGAAGCCTGAAATACCAATCAGAAAAAATATATGCATCCCCATGTTCATAACAGCAAAATTTACAATAGCTAAGTTCTGGAAACAGCCCAAATGCCAATCAGTAAATGAGTGGATAAAAAAACAACAACTGTGGTACACTTACACAATGGAATACCATGCATGTGAAAAAAAAAAGAAGGATCTCTTACCCTTCAAGACAGCATGGAGGGACCTGGAGAGTATTATGCTAAGTGAAATAAGTCAGTCTGGGAAAGACAAATATCACATGATCTCACTTATATGTGGAATCTAATAAACAAAATAAACTGACAAACTAAATAGATCCAGAGACATGGAAGCATGCCATAGACTGAGTGGGGATCCTTAGAGAGAATGGAGGAGGTAGGGAAGAGACCAACTGAAGAACTTATATGCCTACTAATATATAAATAATGCATGGACACAGACAATAGTGGTGTGAAGGCCCGGGGAGGGGAAGTGTGTGGAGAGAAAGGGGTCAATGGGGGGAGGGGAGTGGGACATCTTTAATACTTCTAACAATAAAGATAAATTTAAAAAAAACACAAAAGAATAAATAAATTATAAAATATGGTTAATGTTATAAAGGAATTACAATTATGCATCACTGGCATACACATATTATTTCATTACATTGGAATGGATAGAATCCTTTATGGAAACAGGATAAAGAAGACAAGGGATTCCAAAACAAAGTTCTGAGAAAACTACAACATTTTTAAATTGGGTAGAGAAGAAAAGTTGAGAATAA
Organism: Myotis brandtii; assembly: GCF_000412655.1. Lineage (NCBI taxonomy): Eukaryota > Metazoa > Chordata > Mammalia > Chiroptera > Vespertilionidae > Myotis > Myotis brandtii. The sequence goes on along the minus strand of NW_005354443.1, from coordinate 101,618 downwards.
GTAGGAGATGAAAAATTGTGAAGATGTGGCATCACAGAAGCTGAGAAAGAATACTGGTAGAGCAAAGAAGTAGGTAGCTCAGTCAGACTGCTAGGATTTAAAGTAAGATGAGGGAAAGATAGTGACCCTTGATTTGACAATGTGAAAATTGTTGGAAACCTTTATAAGTGCAGATGCAGTAGATTTTGGTTGACAAACCAAATAAAATGAGCTGCAGAACAAATTAGAGATAAACAAAAGGAGACTGCTTGTTTAGGCAACTTTTTCAAGAACTTTTGCCTTGAAGAGAGTAGGGGCCGTAGGTTTATGCTTACAAAGTCTCAGCAGAGTGCTTCTCAAGACTGCCCTTTGCATCTGATAGAATGCAGATGTCTCCTTAGTCTCAGTACTGGTTTTGCTTTTTCCTCCTCTTTTTCAATGAGCCCTTCCTCTTGTTGCCCATTCACAGAGCTTCTCTTTATTCTTTTCTTTTGCCCAGTGGTGCACCTACTATCATGTTGGTTAGGCCTTTCTGGTCTTAACTGAAGTTGAGTTTGCTGTTTATTTTTGTAAGTAATATTTGAGATGATGGTTATTTTAGATAAATTAGTAAGTAGTTTAATTCTTTTATTTATTTAAATATTTTAAAATCCTATCTACTAAAAGAGTAATATGCAAATTAACCACCAATCCCTCACTCCATCACTCCATCACAAAGATGGCGGCAGCCACAGAGCTGGAGCGAGCAGGAGGCTTGGGTTGCCCCCGGC
>NW_005354443.1:80106-99759 GCF_000412655.1 Myotis brandtii | reverse complement strand
TTATATATATATAAATTATATGTATTTTGCATGTAAAATCTATAATTTATATATATAATATTTATTTAATTTTAAATTATACATTTGTATATGTGTGAGTATGTATAGCTATCTATTTGTCTATCTATACTTGTTTTTGTCAACTCATTATTTCCCATCTCTTAGGCACCATTTATTTCATGTAATCAATTAAAATTGTATTTTACAACAGATTGGGTCACACACTAGGCTTATTATCTATTTTTAAAACTTATTATCTCCTTTTATTTCATAGCCTATATACTGAGGTAAGGCTTAAATTCTGGAAACTATTTTTTTTTCTATCACTGCTGTTAAATTATGTCAATAAAATTTTATAGAACCAGTCTTCCTTTCTTACACTCAGCTAATTCTTAAATATCTCACCTGATTGCCAACGAAACTCTGCTAAATCACTCCACTTTTTTATATTACCAGCAAAATCCCTTGCTGTTTAGTCTGTAAATTTTAGATTTATTTATTTTTATTGAATTTAATGTGGGGAAACTGGTTAACAAAGTTATACAGGTTTCAGGTGAAAAATTATATAATACATCATCTGTACAATGTATTGTGTGTTCACCATCCCAAATCAAGTATTGGTCCATCACTATTTATCCCCCCTATACCCTCCTCCACCTCTTCAACCTCTTCTCACCCCAGCAATAACCACACTGCTGTCTGTGTCCATGAGTTTTTTCTTTTGCTCAATCCCTCCATCCCATCCATTCAGCCTCCCCTCTGCCCCCCAAAATACACACCAGACAGCTGTCAGCCTGCTCTATAGCTAATGAGTCTGTCTCTATTTTGCTCGTTAGTTCATTCTGTTCATTAGATTCTACATATGAGTGAAATCATGTGGTAGTTGTCTTTCTCTGACTGGTTTATTTCACTTAGCATAATGCTCTCCAGGTCCATCCATGCTGTCGCGAAGGGTAAGATTTATTTCTGGCTAGGACTATGTTGAATAGAAGTGGTGAAAGTGGGCATCCTTGTCTTCTTCTTGATCTTAAAGAAGTTTTCAGTTTTTCATCATTGACAATAATGCCAGCTGTGGGCTTTTCATGTGTGGCCTTTTGTTATATTGAGATAGTTTTCTTCTATTTCTAGTTTGAGGGTTGTTGTTTTTTTATCATGAAAGAATGTTGAATTTAGTTGTTTTTTATGCATCTATTGAGATGATCATGTTATTTTTATCCTTTTTCTATTAATGTGGCTATTACATTCATTTATTTTTCTATTGGAATAGGCAGTTAGACAGACATGAGCAGAGCGAGGACAATAGGCCAAGTACAGAAGGTCACCAGGGCAGAAAGCCCTGGATGCCTAGCAAGGGGCAAAACTGGGAAAAAAGAACCTGGCCCCCAGGGTAACCTCTCCTCCCCTCGCATGTCCCTGGTCATGTGGTTTGAACTCTTGACCTTTCATATCACTGGTCATGTGGATTTGACCCCCTGACTTTTCCTCCCTAAAGATAACATCTGGGCCTCGGTTGCATTTCAGCTCCAGGCCCAGAAAAGCAGCAACACCAGACAAGTGCTGCTGTGGCTGCCTCAGGACCAACTGCATTGACTAATGATCCCCTGCCCTGGCTCCAACCATAGACCAATTGGCAGAGATCATGACCCTGAAAGAACACAATTGGAAAGCTGATGAATATTCTATTGAGGCCCTCCCTGGAGACGTCCTCTAAGATTTTCACCTGCAAGAGAGAAATAAATGCCCTCAGTGCAAAGGACCCATATGCGCTCTCACCCATCATGCACTCTTACCATTCTCCTTCCCTCCAATGGAGCCCAGGAAACTTGCAACCAGGGAGCAATGGCGGCAGCTCACCCCCTGACCCTGTCCCCAAAGCCCTATTTTCTCTGACTTCCCAGTGAGTAAAGCAGTCCAGCCTAGGCCCTCCTGTTACTTCTTCTATGTCCTTCCTTGTTTCATTCTCCTAAGTGTGTTTTTGCTGCTGCCAATACATTGTTTTTTTCTAAAAATGTTTATTGAATTTGAGAGAGAGAGGAGGGGAGAGGGAGAGAGAAACATTTATGTGAAAAAGAAACATCAACTGGCGCCTCCTGCACACTCCCCACTGGGGAATCAAGCCCACAGCTTGGTGTATGCCCTGACCAGAAATAGATCCTGCAACCCTTTGGTGCACAGGACGATGCCCAGCCAGTAAATTCCCGCTTGCTTTCCTGCACTATGTCTCTTTCCTGAAACCTTTCCTTCTAGAAGACAAGAACCGAGGTCTCATTGTCTCATTGGTAACAGTATGTTGAATCATTCTTGCATCCCAGGGATAGATCCCACTTGCTCATGGTGTGTGATCCTTTTACTATGCTGTGGGATTTGGTATGCTAGTTAAGGATTTTTGCATTAATGCTCATCAGGAATATTGGCCTGTAGTTTTCCTGTGATGTCTTCGTCTTTGGTATCAGGAAATACTGGCCTCATAAAATTAGTTTGGTGGCATTCTCTCATTTTCAAGTTTTTGTAGTAATATGAGAATGATTGGACTTAATTATTTTTTAGATGTTTGGCAGAATTCACTAATAATTTTTTTTATTGGGAGGTTTTTGATTATTGATTCAGGCTTTGTACTAGTCATAGATCTATTTATATTTCCTATTCATGATTTAGTATTGGTAGGTAGTATGTTTCTAGGAATTGGTAGGTAGTATGTTTCTGCTAGGTTATCCACTTTATTAGTGCATAATCATTCATAGTAGTCTTTTGTAATCCTTTTTATTTCTATGGCATCAATTACAATGTCTCCTGTTTCACTTCTAAATTTATTTGAGTATTCTCTGTGGTTTTTTCTTAGTCTGGTTAAAGGTTTGACCATTCTGTTTCTATTTCTAAAAAACCAACTCTTAGTTTAAGACTTTTTTTGTTGTTTTGACTTCAGAATACCTTCTGCCCACACAGAGCAATTTTTCCAATATCAGCATTGAATTCTTTCTGATCTTGTATACTACGTGCCCCTAAACATTTCTCCCTCTGCCTCTTAAAGTATCCAGCACTTTGGAACTTAAACTTAGGAACAGAGAGAGCTATAGACTGAGCAGGAGACTCATCAAATTTGCCAAGGCCCATTGGAGTGTTTGTCTGAAACATCAGCCTCTAGCAAGATAAAGGCTGCCTGTGAGGACTGGGCTCTTCCTGTCCCCCCAGAGGGATCTCTGTGCTGCAGGCAGCTCCACCAGGCTGGGGAGTTCTAAGAAAAGCCGTGGAATCTCCTCCCAAACCTCTGGGTTTGGGCTTCTCTGGCCACCTTCTTGCTGTAAATTCCCAGGAGTTGGTGTGGTCTTCGTGGTCCCTGCCTGACTACATGCCAGATCCTCTCCGTTGTGAGTAACCACCTCAGAGATCTGGTTCTGCTTGAGATGTGGATTCCTTGGCTGATAATCATGTGCAGCAGCTTCTAGATTCCAGTAAGAATGTCAGTTGCTCCTCCCTCTGCCAGATGGAAAGCAAGAGCATTCGTTTTGCAAGCATTTACTGAAGGGTATGAAGAAAGAGGATGAGCTTTGGAATCACACTAACTCAGGATCCACCACTTACTAATTATGACTTTTGGGCATAACTTTTTACTTCTTTAAACCATAGTCTTGTGTGTGTGGGGGGGTGTGGGGGGGTGTTTTTTCATTTGTAAGATGTGAGTAATACCATTTTCCTTCTGGTTAAGTATGTAGGAATTCCTACCAGAGAGCCTGGCACACGGATGAAAATTGATAAATGACAGCTGCTATTTTTTATACAAAGAAAGAAACAAATGATCAACAAGGAATGTTAAGAATTGCATTGTCTAATCTTCACACTTTATGTTTCCTTCACACAGGGTACTGAGTCCTATAATTTCTATATGTTCTAATTACTGAAAACATTTTGTCTGTTTTCTTCTTATGTTGAATATTGACTTTATTTTCATGATATCTATCTCCAAACTGGGAGCCTAAGTCATGTTCACTCCTCAGCGCAGGCGTAACCGGGCAGCCCTGCAGAAGCTCTTTGTCGATGAGGAGTGGGGATGTGATGACTTGGAGCAGCATTGCAGGGAGAGGTGGTGCTGATGACCGTGGAGTGGACTCTCCCTGGATTGGCCTGTTCTACATGAACTAAAAAGATAGGAATTCAAAAACCAAGGAAAGCTGTTCCACTAAAAACCATGTGAAATGAAAACTCTCCTTGGGGCCCACCATAATAGAGTGTTGTGTGAGGAATGGTCGGAAGTACTCTTGCTAGATGAGATGTTGCTTGGACTTACTGAAGTGTCAGAAAAAAAGGTAGGAAAGAATTTGCAATGGAAACAGAAAGCATTACTCCTTGCCCTGTCCCATGACCCCTTCTGGGTTATTTCTACCTCTCACTGCCTTTGAGCTGCTTTACAACTCTGTGAATTGTGGAAAATTGATCATAATGCAAGTGACCCTTGTCTATAAAAATACAAATTAATTGTGCTCGATGGAATATATTTATTACCATGTAGATATGCTCTTTTCTCATCTACGTTAATTTAGACATCTTTCCTGGCCTGTGCATGAGTGGTTACTTTGAATTCACTTTTGAATCAGTTGTAAAAAAAAAAAAAAAAGTCTTACTTGTTACATTATTAACATGTCAACATTATTATAAGAAGTTAAAATATTAAATTATTAATGAGTAAAATACAATACTTGACAACTGCTCTTTATCTATCTGTGTGAGGTAGATGGCTATGTCCTCTTTGAATAGTAATCTTTTGACAATTTGGGATGTCATCCACGGAGTTGCTCAATTGACTCACCTGTCAGAAGCAGGCAAAATCTGTTGCCAGGGGAGTACACAACAGAGAAGTTATGCCACATGGGCGGCAATAATTGGGAATTTTGCCTGACCATCTGATAATCTCCCTAAGTGGATTAATGGATTAGAGAGATCTATTCTATGTTGACAGAGAATCCTGTTTGTTGGTTTCTTGTTTACTATTATGTCTATTTTGAGCTCAAATTAATTAAGAATAGCATGGTCACCAGGTAGAAGCATACCTCATTGAGATACAGTAGAAATCAATGATAGTTAACTCTACCAAAAGAAGTTAATTTATGGTGACTTCAGGGAGGGAGTGGGGGGTCGGGGGAACCCGCCCAAGCCTGAGGAAGGGCTGGAGAGGCATCTAGCTGGGTGGGGAGATTCAAAGGTTGACTGGGAGTGAGTAGATGAAGGAAAGTGTCCTATGGAGAGAAAGCTGTACATGAGGAGAAAGCTCAGGGACTCTGTATGATGTCAACTTAGCCATTCCTTTATCACAACTATGACTGTGCTGTGCTCTGTGAACACATGGGCTTGAAGAGACGGAAATTGATAAGGGGCAGTTATGTGACTATGGTCATGTAACACTATTCTTGACAGAATGCATAGACTCAGGGTGAAGGTCTCAATCTCTGGGCCATTGTGAGGAGAAAGCTTCTACAATTAGACTTGAAATAGGAAAGACAGGTCTATCTGTTTCCAACATAAACAAGTTATTCTGCCTTCCAATCTTTCAGTGCATGCTTGCACGTGGTTTCAACTGTAAATACACTAGATACACGAAAACCTTTTTTTAAAAGCAATGTTAGATACTTCCTGTCTCAGAGTGTGTACTACCACGGTCCCGGCCTCCGTGCCTGGCATTCCCTCGAGTAGACATCTGGCTAAGATGACTCAGGGAACCCCAAAAAGAGCTACCTACAGCCTGGAGCCTGCAGCCCTGGGCACCTGTGGGAATATTCCCCATCAGTAAGAGGGACATGTCCCTCTCATGTTAACAGGGCATGTGCTAGGTTCACACGAAAGACTGGAGAGAAGAAAAGAGAGGACCCCAGGCCTTTACTGAGTGACCAATTTCTCCCCTGACCACTGTAGGTCTCAAATGGCTTTTGTTGGTCCTTTTAGATTAGAACATGGACACCCAGACAAGTGCTACTCCCTCTTCCCTCCACTCACTCTCCATCTCTCTGAGCCATTCCATGCTGGCTCCGTGCCTGTGGAACACTTAACACCTGGGCATTTCCACCTCCCATTTCCCCTGGCTCTCTCCTGGGTCCTTCACACATGAGAGGGGAGTGATGCAGCATGTAAGAAAGTAGAGGGAGGATTCAGACATCGACACAGATAAACCCGGTCTGAAACCCTGGTTTGTTTTCTACTGGGAAGATGCAAGAATCTAGTTGCTCAAGCTCTTATTCAGCTTTGCCTGATTTTCAATCCAGACAAATCTAGAGCTGTGAAGGACACACAGGATCCCCTGCTACATCCCCCAGGCCCCATGTTAGAGGTAAAGAGATTAAACTGAGATCAGGGAGTATAAAGGACCCCCTCCAAGTTATTGTGTCCCCCAAGTTTGTATGTTGAAGTGCTAACTCCCAGTACTTTAGATTGTAACCTTATCAATAGACAGGTTCTTTACAGAGATTATGTTAACATTCAGTCATCCGTGTGGGCCCTAATCCAACAACTGGTTTCCTCATAAAAAAGGGGAAATTGGGACACACAGAAGGAAGTCCACGTGAGGACACAGGTGGAACATGACCACCTACAGGCCAAGGACAGAGGCCTCAGGGGAGCCAACCTGCTGACACCTCGATCTCAGACTTCCAGCCTCGGGACTGTGAGAAATAACCATCTGCTGTTTAAGCCCCCCAGTCTGTGCCACTCTGTTGCAGCAGGGCTGGAAACGAATGCACCCCCAATTTCACAGCAGGGGGTGGCAGGTGGAGAGGCCTGGCTGACCTCATCTCTGTTCTGCCCATCCCTGAGGCATCTGCCCCCTCAGTCTCATCTCACTGTGGTGAGTTTCCCTCCTCTCCCAGGGAAGCACCTAGCACGTATATTTGGGTCCCGAAGGATGAGTGTGCAGTTATTCAGGTAAAGAAAGGGAACTTAACAATATCCAGATGCAAAAGCCCGCGAGGAGACAGCTCCACAGATCCTAGTGAGGGTGGTGGCATTCTGCAGTCCTGGGGGGTGCCATGTGGACAGTGAGAGCTGAGATGCCACATATTGCTCTTCCTACTTCCCTGCTGCCCCTAGAGCTGCATGGGGAGGGGTCTGAGTGAGGGCAGGTGTGTTCTGCAGACCCTCCAGGTATGGGGGGAAGCCCAGCCTCAAAGACTACTTTCTAACTCTCAGATCTAAAAGAGCAAAGCAGTTTGTAAAGTTTGAGAAGCATATGATCCAGCAATCTTACTTTTGGATATATATCCAAGAGAAATGAAAATAAGATGTCAAAAAGATAACTACCTTCCCATGTTTATTACAGCATTATTTACAATAGTTAATATATGGAAACAACCTAAATGTCCATCAATGGATGAATAAAGATCATGTGAGATATATATACTAGAGGCCTGGTGCACAAAATTCTTGCATGGGTAGGGTCCCTAGGCCTGGCCGGCAATCAGAGCCAATCTGTGGGGCGACTGGTTGGGCGATGGGGGAGCACCCCGCTGGCACAGGCCTTGGTTGGCCTGGCGCCACCCACTCATCAGCCCTGCCCCCTGCCGCTGCCACCAGTCGCCTCCCTCTGCAGGGCGACCAGCTGGGCAATTGGGGGGCCCACCTCTGGCACCCACCTTGGCTGGCCTGGCTCCTGCAGGCTGGGGGACGCTCCTGAATGGATCATCTGCCCCCTGGTGGTCAGTGCGCATCATAACAACTGGTCATTCCCTGGTTGTTCCACCATACAGTCAATTTGCATATTAGGCTTTTATTACATAGGATATATATATATATCATGGAGTATTATGCAGTGATGAGAAAGACGGAAATCCTGCCATTTGTGACATAGATGGGCATTGATGGCATTATGCCAAGTGAGATAAGTCAAACAGAGAAAGACAAATGTGTGACATCATTTATATGTGAAATCTAAAAAAGCTGAACTCATAAAAACAGAATAGTGGCTGGGGGTAGAGGAATTAGGGACATGTTTTTTAAGGGTACAAACATGCAACTAATTGATAATTAAGTCCTAATGACCTAATGCACAGCATAATGTTTATATACAATGATACTGTTTTATAAACTTCAACATTGCTAGGAGACTAAATCTTACTTGTTCCCATTACAAAAAAAGAAAAGGAATCATAGTTATGTGACATGACAGAGGTGTTAGCTAACACTAAGTTGGTAATCATACTGTAATATATAAATGTATCAAATCAACACATTATATACCTTAAACTTACACAATGTTTTATGCCAATTATATCTCAATAAAATGGTTGAAGAGCAGCTGAGATCTCTTGCATTTGAAAGCATTCCTGTATGAAAGACATAGAGTTCTTATGAATAAAACTAGAGGCCCGGTGCACAAAATTCATGCATGGGAAGGGGGGTCTCCTCAGCCCAGCCTGCACCCTCTCCTATCTGGGACCCCTCGGAGGACGTCTGACTGCCGGTTTAGGCCTGATCCCTTTGCCGGCCTGGTCGCCCCTAACTGCCCCTGCCTGCCTGCCGACCTGGTCGCCCCATGCAGCCTGCTGTTCAGTCATTTGGTCGTCCCTCACTAACCCCCCTGCTGACCTGGTTGCCCCATGCAGCCTGCTTGTTCAGTTGTTTGGTCATCCCTCACTAACCCTGCTGCTGGCCTGGTCATAGGCAGCCATCTTGTGAGGGCATGAGGGTTAATTTCCATATTATCTCTTTATTATATAGGATGGCATCACTTTTTCTGTTGATAAGAGTTCAACAAATAAAATCCACATGCTATTTACATTCCTTTTGGCCCAGCAAATGTAGCTCCCTATAGATACTGAGATAAAGAAATAATCTGGTAGTTATGCTATTTCATTTGGAACATGTTGGTTCCATGTTCCTAAGCTCAAAGGTGAGTATGGGAAATGTCTAGAAGGAGGCATTAGAGAGCTTGACTAGCTTAGAAGATGGGAGAGGCGGCAGATAGAAGCTCACTCAGCAAGATTACAAACACATGAGAGCTTTATCACTTTTCAATAATATGATTATGTTCCTATAAAAGTGATTTACAGACAGACTTCTGGAAAAGAACCACAAGCTCCTGTTGGGAATTGTGTTGAGTTTGTGTTTCATGGTTGAGGCCCCTGCTCAGATTTCAAAATTGTGATGCAGTGAGCAGCCACTTCCGTTAAAGCCTAGTGAATCAGGAAGGGATCTGGAGAATTTCCATGTCCTCGAGTCTAAAACTGTGAAGAAGCAGATGATTTTCGCAGAGTTTTGTGTTCATTGAAGTGACATTGTCACAGGGGTGGGGGACCTGATGCACAAGGGCCATGGGGACCAGGAGCCAGCAGCCCGGCAGGGTGGTGCTCGCTTTTACTCATGGACATAATTGCAACTGGAAGTTGTTTTGCAAATGAGATGAAGTGGAAAGTGCAAATCTCATCTTTTCCTTTATTAAGGCAGCACTGTTGTTCTAAAAGAGCACTGTATGAAAAACGAGAATATGCCAAAGTAAAGAAATCAAATCTAATCTGGAGGTGGAAGAGGAAGGTCTCCTGAGTCAGTAACATTGACTTTCGCCTACAGATCTAGACAGGCATGGCGAGCTGCATGTGCAAAGGTCCCAAGGCAGAAAGGAGCTTGACTGGTTTCAGGAGAAGAGAGGAGGCTGTGTGAATAAAGCCTAGCGAGTGGGAGCATTGAAACACAGCTAGAGCTGAAAATTGGGCTAGAGCTTCATAATCCAGGGCCTTGTAGGCCATGCTGAGAACTAAAAGTCCTCTGCTGTAATGTGGACATGTCACAGAGAACCGTACAGATAAAACGTCTCTTCAGAGGCCTCCACAAAGTGTTCCGGGCTGCCCTGGCCGGTTTTGCTCAGCTGGTTGGAGCGTTGTCTCATGCACTGAAAGGTCGCCAGTTTGATTCCTGGTCAGGGCACATGCCCAGGTTGCTGCATGCGGGAGGCAACCAATCAATGTTTCTCTCTCTCTCTCTCTCTCTCTCTCTCTCTCTCTCTCTCTCTCTCTCTTTCCCCCTTCCCCTCTCTCTATAAATCAATAAAAACATATTTTTAAAAATGTTCCAGGCTTAGGAATGGGACCATTGGAAATGAAAGACCTTTCCTCTTTAGGACCCAAGTACCTTACCATCAGCGATGTAAGGTCCTGCCAAAATGCACACAGTGGACTTCAGTGGACTGACTGGGTAGAAGAGCTTCTGGAACATTCTCAGTCACCTGCTCACCACCATGCAGCTCTAGCCCAATTTTCAACTCTAAGCCCAGTTAACACCTTCTTCACAATACTTTCTTTACCCCTCTATTTTTATTTTTATTTTCCTCTGTCCTAATCTCTCCTTCTTTTCCTCCTTCCATCTCTTATTTTTAACACTTTTACTGATGTGTGTTGGACACAATGAACTGCACATATTGGTCTCTACAGACCTCATGAAGCAGTCGCTGCAGTCAAGATGGGAGCCATTGCTGACCGGTCCCCCTATTTGCCTGAAGCCAGAGCGTTTCCACTGATGTTCTTTCTGTTACTAATGACTACTGTGCATTTCCTGAGTTTATATGAATGGAATGCTACACTGCGTACCTTTTCCTATCAGGCTCCTTTTGTTGATATAATTATTTTCCACTTCATCCATTTTTCACATGCCAAAGCAAAGTCCTTTTTATTGCTGAGTAGTCTTATTCTAGTGGATACGTCACAATTTATTTATGCATTGACGTGTTGGTGAACACCAGGATTGTTTTTAAGTTTTTGTCTATTACATATCAAGCTATACATTCATTTACCAGTCTTTGTGAGTTCACATGCTTTCATTTCTTCTGGGTAAATACCTAAGAATAAGACGGCTGGATCATTTCATAGGTGACTGTTTAATTTTTAAAGAAACCTGGCCTTTGTGGCTCAGTGGGTCACAAGTTTGATTCCTGGTTAGGGCACATGCCTGGGTTTTGGGCTTGACTCCAGCACAGGGCATGCAGGAGGCAGTGGATCAATGTTGATGCATTGATTTTCTCTCTCTCTCTCCCTCTTCCCATTGATGTTTCTCTCTCTCTCTCTCCCTCTCCCCTCCTTTCTCTCTAAAATCAATAAAACATATTTAAAAAGAAACTGACAAATTTTTTCAAAGTGATTGCGCTGTCTCACCCTCCCCCCACCAAGAAATGTCTGAAAGTTCCAGTTTCTCCACACCCTCACCAGCACTTGGTATGGTCACTCTTTTACTATAAGCCATTAATAAATGTGAGGCAGCACCTCACTATGACTTTAATTTGTACTTTTCAAATAACTAATCATGTTTGGCACGTTTTCCTATATTATTTGCTCTTTGGTGAAATGTCTGTTCAAATCGTTGGTCTATTCTTTTACTGGGTTGTTTGTTTTCTTATTTTAAAATTTTGAGAGTCCATTATATACTAAATACAAGTGCTTTACCAGATACTGGCTCTGAAATTATTTTCACCCAGTAATGGTTTGTCTTTTCATTCTCTTTACTGTCTTTCAAAGAAGTGTTTTAATATTCATGAAGTCAAATTCATCATTTTTAAAAATAGACTGTACTTTTGGTGTTGTAGCTCAGAAATCTTTGCCTAACACAAGATCACAAAGATTTTCTATGTTTTCTTAGAAAAGTTTTATTGTTTTGGACTTCACATTTAGATTTACAATTCATTTTGGTTTGTTTTTTGTGTACTATGGATCAAAGTTCATTATTTTTCCATATAGAGACCCGATTGTTCTAGCACTGGTTTGTAAAAAGACTCTTTCTTCACTGAATTATTTCTGCCCTTTTGTCAAACATTAGTTTTCCCATAGGTGTGCAGCTGATTTCCAGATTCTGGTCTGTTACATTGATGTACTTTGTTATCTTTCTGCCAATACCATACTGTTTTGATTATGATAGCTTTATAATAAGTTCTAAAAATTAATTTGTGTTAGACTTCTAACTTTGTTTTTCTTTTTCATGGTGTTTTGATGATTCTACATCCTTTCTATATCCATATGAATTTTTAAAACCAGCTTGTAAACATCTACAACAAGCATGTCAAACTCGCGGCCCGCATGCCACATGCAGCCCACAACAAATATTTTTGTGACCCAGCCAATATAACCGTGTGAGCAGCTATTTACAACTAGAGGCCCAATGCACGAAATTTGTGCAAGAGTAAGCCTTCGCAGCCCTGGTTGTATCAGCCCTCGCAGCCCCAGCTTCGTTTGGAGGGTCGTCTGGAAAGTCATCCAGAAGGGCAGCCGGACGGTCGGTCATTCTGCTGTTCGGCCGTTCAGCCGATTTGCATATTACGCTTTTATTATTATAGATTATGAATGGAAATAAGTCTCTTGTCAGATCCAGAATTACTAACATTCACCTTGGGTCAGTTTTGAAAGTAATCACTACAAACAAGATTTCTCCCAAAGTAGGAAAGATAGTAGCAGAGAAGAGATGCCAAGTGTCAGGAAGAAAAGATTAATTTTATCATTGCTTTTGTTCTTTTTTTATACTATACTTTTCTAAATAAACCTACGTTTCTATGAAAATTGAAGCTTTTGTTTTTTGGGTTTTTTTTTGGGGCCCACATAAACTTAAACCTTGTTTATTTGGCCCATGTTAGCCTTTGAGTTTGACATGCTTGATCTGCAATAAGGCTTGTTGTGGATTTTGATTGAGATTGCATTGAATCTATAGATCAATTTTAAGAAAATTGACACCATACTATTTTTTATTGAATTTATTGGGGTGACATTGATTAATAAAATTATACAGATTTCAAGTGTACAACACTATAATACAGCATCTGTATATCGCATGGTGCATTCACTACTCATCGTCAAGTCTCCTTCTGTCACCATTTATTCCCCCTTGACCCTCTTCTACCTCCCCTCACTGACCTTTCCCTCTGGTAATCATTATATCTTCTGTTCTTTGTTTGCTTGTTTTGCTTAACCCTTCACCCATTTCACACAGACAGCTGTCAGTCTGTTCTCTGTATCTATAAGTCTGTTTCTATTTTGTTTATTTATTTTGTTTATTATACTAGTATTCCACATATAAGTGAAATCATAAGGTATTTGTCTTTCTCTAACTAGCTTATTTCACTTAGCATAATACCCTCTAGGTCCATCCATGCTGTCAGGAAAGGTAAGATTTCCTTCTTTTTTACAGCTGACTAGTATTCCTGAATGTAAATATACATAATGGGCTGCTTGCAAATCTTGGCTACTGTAAATAGTGCTATATGATTTTGAATTAGTGTTACAGGTTTCTTCATATATATTCCCAGAAGTGAAGTCACTGGGAAAAAGGAGGCAAGGACATACAATGGGGTAAAAATGATCTATTCAATAAATGGTGTTGGCAAAATTGAACAAACCATGCAAAAAAATGAAAATAACCACCTCCTTTACCCCATACACAAGAATAAATTCCAACTAGATTAAATACTTAAATGTAAGACTCAAAACCATAAAAATCCTAGAACATAGGCAGTCATATCTCACTCATTTCTCATAGCAATATTTTTTCTTATGTATCTCCTTGGGCAGGGAAACAAAAGAAAAACAACAACAAATGGGACTACAACATCAAACTAAAAATTTTTTCATGCAAAGGAAACTATCAACAAAATGAAAAGACAACCCACAAATGGGAGAATATATTTGGTAATGATACAACTGGTAAGGGGTTAATATCCAAAATTTATAAAGAACTCAAACAACTAAACACCAAAAAACAAAAAATCCCAATAGCCTGGCTGGTGTTGCTCAGTGGTTGAGCATCAACCTATGAACTAGGAGGTCAGGGTTCAATTACCAGCAGGGCACATGCCTGGATTATGGGCTTGATGTGGGGGGCTTGCAAGAGACAGCCAATCCATAATTCTCTCTCATTCTTTATGTTTCTATCTCTCTCTCACTCTCCCTCTCCCTTCCTCTCTGAAATCAGTAAAAATACATTTAAAAAAAAATGGGTAAAGGATCTGAATAAACACAATATTGAACCCTCCTGTCCATGAACAAGGTATATGCCTCTCTATTATTTAGATCTTTTAAAATTTTACTCAGAAATATTTTCTAATTTACTGTACAGGTGTTTTACATCTTTTTCAGTATTATCACTAATTAATACTTTCGGTGTTATAAATAGTTCTTTTAAAATTTTTAAATATCTTATTGTTCATTGATAACATATAGAAATACAATGGATTTTTATATTATTTTATGTCAAGTAAATTTGTAACTCATTTATTAGTACTAGCAACTGTTTTTGTAGATTCTATTAAATTTTCTACATAGGTTGTCAGGTTATCTGTAAAAACCATTTTGTGTCTTCCTTTCAATCTGGATGCACTGGTTAGAGCTTCGTTACAATCTATACATATATATAAAAGGCTAATATGCAAAGTGTCTCCACAGGAGTTCGACCAGGAGACTGGGAGTTCTATCGCTTGCTGAGACGTGCGCTGACCATCAGTGAGCGGCACAGAGCAAAAGAAGGCCCTAGCCAGCAGCTGGAAGAAAGGCCCCGATCAGCCCTGATCACCGGTCAGGCCTAGGGACCCTACCATTCACAGAATTCAAGCACCGGGCCTCTAGTGTTCAATAAAACTTATGACACTGGACATCCTTAACTTTTTCCTGACTGCAGAAGAGTTCAGTTTTTCATGAATCGGTATGATATAAGCTTGGTTATTTGCCAGCTCCTTGCATTACACTTTCCTGTCTTGCAAGAGTTCAGTTTTGCATGAGTCAGTAGGTGTTTTGATGATGTTCTTTATCAGGTTGAGGATATTTCTAGATTTCTGGAAATTTGTTTGCAATGGATATTAGATTTTGTCAAAAATATTTTGCTTTCTAGTTTTTTTGTATGGTAAATTACTATGATAAATTTTCAAATATTAAACCAACCCTTCATTCTTGGGGTAAACCACACTTGGTCATGATGTAACATTGTTTTTATATACTGTTAAATTTGATTTGATAAAATTTTGTTTAGAATGTTTGCATCTTGTTTCAGGAGGGATAATGTAGTTTCCGTGTCTTGTCATGTCTCTGTCTGGCTTGATATCAGGCTAATGCTGGCCTCTAAGTATGAGTTAGGAAGTGCTTCCTTCTCTTTAATTTTTTTGCAGCATTTGTATAGAGCAGGTTTTATTTCTTCTTTGGTAAATCTCACTAGAGAAGCTATCTAGAAGTTCAGGGTTTTGTGGGAAGGGTTCTCATTACAAATTCAATTTCTTTCATTACATCTATAGGTGTCTTCAGATTATTCATTTCTTCTTGAGGGAGGTTTGGCAGTTGGGGAGCTCTTATGCTCTATGAAAGCTTGAATACAGGAAAGAAAGAATGAATGAATGAATGAAAAAAAAACAAAGGAACAAGTGGGTCACTGTTTGGAGAGACTGAATATGTGTATATTTGGACAAAGTGGCAAATTGTCCTCAGGTGGGAAAAGAAATCTCCTGGATGCAGGTGGTTTTTGACTTAGAGGAGCCAGTGCCTACCCTGAGGCCACTAATGGTTCTGCTGGGTTCAGAGTTGGAAATGTGTGAGAGGCCCCTCACTGCAGGACCCTATTCCATTCCTTAGACGCCCCGCACCCCCAGCAGACCAGGCTTCAGGATGTCCCTTAATTATTGGGAATCGTCATCTGGTGCCCAGATGACCAAAGACCTTGTGAGAACAGTGACTTCATCAGGTTGTGGAGTCTTTTGGAGATGTCAGGCCTCTCCACCCTTAACACAAACCCTCCTTCCTGAGGAGTCGATCAATGTCTCCAGTCTTGTCATCTTCCTGCTGTTTTCCTTCCAAGACAAATCCTCTGTTGATATGTAATACAGGTAGAGTGATACCCCAAGTAAGACAACCAATGCTGTGTTTGCTTCTGCTTCCCTGCTTCCCTGACACCAAGATACAGTAGAGTGGGCAGTATGAATGAGGGCGTGTGTGTTTTGTGTGTGTGTGTGTGTGTGCATGTGAGAGTGTGTGTGTGGGGGGGGTGTATCTGTGGGGGTGCACATATGTGTGCAGGTTTATTGAGTTTGTGGGGAAGTAGTTTCTTGTAATCCAAGGAGCTGGCAAATAGCCAACAGTTTCAGCCTGCCTCTGGGTGTGGGGTTCCTTGGTCCAAAGTTCTTATAAAGGACAGAGTCTTCCTGCCAAGGCCCCACCTGGATACTAGCTCAAGTCTGTGACCCTGCAATGTACAGTGGCCATAACTGTCATCGTTTTCAGGAACAACTTCAGAGTGGGCTTCTGGAATGGTTACAACTAGCTTTTTGTCATTAAAGAAACCAAAGCCAACAGTTTCCCTTTATAACGTGTGTAGAGAAGGGAGCATTTTTAAAAATAGTTCCCCACTGCAATATCACTTCAAAATAAGGTCCATTCTGCACCCTCCCGCCCTGAGCAGAGCCAGAGGACCTCAGGGAGCTGGGGCCTGTTCCCCAGGCAGCTCTGCCTTGGCTGTCACACTGGGCTCTGCCATGGGGACTGCATGGGGCTCTACATGGACCTGGAGCCAGAGTGTGGATGGGAAACTAATGTAATCCTTGGACGAGATCTTGGGATCTCCAGCTGGGCTTGCAGACACTTTCCCATCATGTAACACTCATCCCTAGTTTGGCCAGAACCATTGTCCCTCGGAGTCTCTTAAAGGGCCTCTTCCCATGGAAGGGAAAAGAAGATGTCTGTCCGCTGAGGTTTCTTTCCATTTGTCAAGTGTCACAAGCAATGAACACTGGATCCTGACGTCCTGTCAGGGAGCTTGACATGAAATTATTCTAACACAAGAATCAGATCAACACTGACAAATATATGCTGGTGAAGGTTTCGGAGCCACTGAAACTCTCCTGTGTAAATATTTCAAAATGTTCTCTCTCCCATGCCCCTCCCCACCCACAGATAAATAACACCATAGAGGAGGGATAATTCAGTGGGGGTTGAAAATGGGTGGACTTTGAAGGGCCTTTTTTCCCCACCATTGGAATGCCCCTTTCTCTCATTTCTCTGTGAATTGAGGGCCTTCATCTTGTTCAGCCCTCGCTTCCCACCACATCCACCATGGCACCTGACACAGTGGGGCTGGGCACAGGTGAAATGTATGTTATTTTTTCTATTTTCCTTTGTGAAGCAACCAAAGCACAGAGAATAATATCAGGTGAGCTCTGGCCAGTGTGGCTCAGTTGGTTGGAGCATTGTCCTGTACACCAAAAGGTTGTGAGTTCGGTTCCCAGTCAGGGCACATACCCAGGTTGTGGGTTTGATCACTGGTCAGGGTGTGTACAGAAGGAAACCGACCAATGTTTCTATCACACATTGATGTTTTTCACTATCTCTCTCCCTGTCTCTAAAATCACACACACACACACACACACACACACACACACACATACATACATATATTAAATAATATCAGACGAGGCATTTGGGTACCAAAATTTGTCCTTCTAGTAACAAACTAAACACTCACTTTGACATCATTTTCATGGGAGAGTTTCTTCTCTTGTAAAAATGGAAACTCCCCCCCCCCCCTTTCTCTTGCAAAATGTTCAGGGGAACATGGGAAATAAACATGTGGCAATGCTGCCGTGGCAGTTCTAGGTTTACTCAGGATGAGGTCTTTAGGGATCAGGATCCCAAGGAGAATGTTCTGGCTCCTTCCATTCCATCTGCACTGGCCCTGCCTCTGTGAAGTCGCACGCCTCCTCCCTGGGCTCCCACCTCCTTCCCCTCCTTCCCTCTTCTTCCTTCCTTCCTTTTCTCTCTCCCTCCCATCCTTTCCCAATTAATTTAATATCCAACAGGCTTTCCACCCAGATGTGTAGCTCTGTCATGCCTGCCTCTTGCATAAAACTCTTTTATAGCACCCCCCCTCCCCTGACCCTATTACGTCACGTTGAAAGTTTTCAGTTTGGCGTTTAAGTCCTTCCACTGCATATCTCAACTCATCGCCTTTCAGAAGCGGGTGTGAGGTGGGAGCTTGCAGGTTTCTCCATGTCATAGCATGTGGGGAAGCCATATATAAAGTGGGGGTCAGTGGGCGTGAAGAAGAAAGGATGTAAAGGCAAGTAGGTGGCAAATGATACCATTTCAAGGCCTCCAGGTTCTCTACTCCTTCCCTACCCTCCCTGTGCTCCTGGAAGCCTTAACCTTCCCAGTCAGTGACTGGGCTCAGCCCTTCAAGTCTTGGCCTGTCCGCATTACTGCCCATGAGTTTTTCTCCCCACTTCTCGGAATCAGCCTTTCTTCACTCACTCCTCCCTGGCGGGAATCCTACCAGCATTCTAGGTGCAAGTTCCCCTTCCTGCAGCTTTACCTGGCCCTCCCCAGTAGATTTGGATCCTTCCCCAGTGTTTTCTGTTCCAGTCCAAGCAAGCGCAGTCAGGAGCCTCGCTCTGGGATGTGGGAGTGGCCTCTAATGCAGGGTGGGGGCATGAGACTCAGAGATGTGAAACCACAGAGAAAGGTGATATTTATAGCTCTGACCACATAATTTTCCCTCCTACCTACCATCATATTGGAAGGGGGCACCTGGGACTGAACAATGAATCCACATGGACATGAAATGAATGCAGTATATTTCATAGTAGCCAAAACCATTTTATCTTATTTTTTAACAACTAGAGGCCCCTCAGCCTGGCCTGCGCCCTCTCGAAATCCTGGACCCCTCTGGGGATTTCAGGCTGCCGGTTTTGGCCCATCCCCGCAGGCCAGGCCTGAGGGATGTAGTAGTGCACAAAGTGGCGACAGGTGGCCAGGGAGAAGCCCGAGCCCGGGCCAGGGGCTGCACCGCTCTCCTGCTCATCCTGGCCCTGCTGCACCTGCCACTGCCGCCGCCGCTCAGTAGTGCTACCCCGGAGGCAGGAGAGACTTGCACCACCTCAGCTGCGCTGGCCATCTGTGAGCCCGGAGTCTGGCGCCCGCCAGTCAGCTGAGTGACGCTCCTGCTGTGGGAGCACACTCACCACCAGGGGACAGCTCCTGCATTGAGCGTCTGCCCCCTGGTGGTCAGTGTGCATCATAGCAACCGGTAGACAAGTCATTCGGGTGTTCAGTTGTTCGGTCACTTAGGCTTTTATATCTATAGATTGCATGAAGTGCTTTTTTTTTTTTTCAGGGGCTCCTGACTAATCCCAGGGCATTGTATCTGACCACATAGGCCACAGTGAAGCAGAATCTCAGGGCAACTCTGAGCCAGGCTGCTGGGCTCAGGTCCAAGTTCTCCCACAATTAGCTGGTGATATGTCAGGGTACTTAACTCTTCCTGTGCCTCAGTCTGTTCATCTGTAAAATAGCAGTAATGTGTACCCCACAGGTTTGTTATGAATATGTAAATGCTCAGAGTAACACAGTGGGGCTGGGCACAGGTGAAATGTATGTTATTTTTTCTATTTTCCTTTGTGAAGCAACCAAAGCACAGAGAATAATATCAGGTGAGCTCTGGCCAGTGTGGCTCAGTTGGTTGGAGCATTGTCCTGTACACCAAAAGGTTGTGAGTTCGGTTCCCAGTCAGGGCACATACCCAGGTTGTGGGTTTGATCACTGGTCAGGGTGTGTACAGAAGGAAACCGACCAATGTTTCTATCACACATTGATGTTTTTCACTATCTCTCTCCCTGTCTCTAAAATCACACACACACACACACACACACACACACACACACACACATACATATATTAAATA
>NW_005354443.1:58577-79068 GCF_000412655.1 Myotis brandtii | reverse complement strand
GGGAGAAGGTTAACATGGGTTGAAGGAGAAGAAGAAGGCAGGGATAGGGATAAAAGGTCTCAAGTTTAGTAGAGGAAAATATTGAGATAAAAATTGAAAAAGTCTCTTAGATTTGTTACACATGATTTTGCAACATTATGCTGGCCTAAGGTACATTGGCCTAAAGCAATTTGGCCCGTGCAAGTTCAAAAACATGACAATTTGGTCAAATAACATCTGAGTCAAAAACAAACATCTATTGAGTCATTTTGGATGCATCCTGGTGGGTAGTTTTGTAAACCTTGATTTATATCTGAGTGGTTTTGTTAGTTTTTCAGAAAAATTTTCTGAAGGCCTTAAGTATGATTAGATTTTAGATTTCTGTTCCTGCTCTGTAGAACTCTAAGTAGTGAAAAGATACAACAAATAATAGCCAACAGTAGGTTATCTGGGACAATTTCTCAAAAAATAGCAATTTGTATGATTTAATTTTCATTAAAAAAAAAATGGCAAACTCCTAGGTGCTTGTCCCAAGGTGGGGGATGTGAGGGTTTGTTGTGGTGGTTCTTTTGCTTTTTTTTTACTTTCTAATCATTTAATGAACTTGATTCAAAAAGAAAGACTAAATATAAGAGAAAAAGACCTAGAACATTCAGAGATGCTTACAGAAATCCAATTCATTTTATGATGTTATGTGGCTTCTGGGGGAAATTCCAGAATTCAGGGCCAGCGGATTGAGATGAAGGTACCAGTGAAGAAAGAAAGGTGGGCGAGGGATGGAGTCTGATAAAAGACCCGCCAGGGCCTCTGATATGCCTTGCTCCCTCCTTCCTTTCCTCCTGTCATTTGCTGAAAAACCCGCGATTGCTAAATATGCAAAGATTTGGCTTTTATGTTCCTGGAACTGGTGTGCACGCCTTTCCACCACTCACGCCTGATTGTTCAAGCCACTGCCTCCCGCCTCTGTGCCTCAGCAGCGAAAAGATGAGGAAAGGGAACTTCTCAGCTTTTGTTGTTTTTCTTATCATCAGAGTTTCTTCCAGTAATAGCTAATAAATTTCCCCATAAAACCATTCACAGGAAAATATACTAACGAGGATTTGAGGTTAAACAAACCTCACGAATGAAGAGGGAGGTGGAGGAGTTGGGTGCTGTGTGCATATTTGGCTCAGAGCCCTCACGGCGGAGCCACCACCCATGATGTACAAACCAACATATCACACCCTCAGTTTGTTTCTTGCTGGATCCTATTTTTTTCCACTCATCTGAAATGTGCTAATTAACCACTGGTTTGGGTTTAGAATACTTCAGTTTTTCTTAAAGGGTAAGACTTAAGGTCTAAAGACAAATGAAAACATCCCTTCTGTTGAATGTGTCGTGAAGTTGTAGCTAATTGATTAAATCCATTTCTTTTCACATGACTCAGTGGGGCAATGCTACAATGATTGAATTACCAAAGTGCAAACCGTAGCTGAATGAAACATGTTTGGAACTGGCAGCGCAGATGGATGTGGCGATATTGGCATTTTCCTCTTTCTCAACTTCCCCGGCCCCCTGGCTAAGGCATTTGGGCCCTCCACATGTTTCTCATTAGAACAGTGTCTGTCATCTGGGGAGGAGTTTTCAGTGCCTCACACAGAACTAAGAAATGCTTTTTCTCTGGCCCTTTATGGGCGAGGAGAGAAGAGAGAACAACAGGACCCGCTGTGCTCCAAGCATCTACTGCTCGCCACAGCACACGGGAGAAGAGGGTCTGAGAGAACTTGGAAGCTCAGAGGTTAGTGTGAATTTGGAAAGGAACCCCTGCTCCTCCCATCTCATTGGAATCACGGTTGTGGTCTCAGCCAAGTAGCCTCAGTCATGTTTAATTGGTCCCTAACAGCAGTTCTGACAGGGGCTGCATCAGACTCCTGGGGCGGACTGGGGGCACTGGGAGTAGCAAAGGTTGTCTCTGTGTGTGAGCACATGCCTGTGTCTCTCTATGTCCTAATCTCTTCTTACAGGGACACCAATCACATGGGACTAATGCCCACCCTAATGACTTCATTTTACCAATTACCTCTTCAAAGGCCCTGACTCCAAATACAGTCACATTCTGAGGTCCTGGGCATTATGACTTAACATATGAAGGGGGCGGGCACAGTTCTGCAGGGCAAAGAGCAAGGAGGAGTTTGGCACCACTTGCCCTCCTTCTCCGCGATGAAAGGGCTAGATTTCCAGACCTGTGTCCCAGTGCTAGGTATCAGGTGTGAGTGTAGTACGTTAAAGCCATTGGCATCAATAAGACAACCAGTGCAAACACATTTAACCTTTGCTTACTCAGTAATTCCTATATATTTCTCTTTTTTTGAAATATATTTTTATTGATTTCAGAGAGGAAGGGAGAGGGACAGAGAGATAGAAACATCAATGATGAGAGAGAATCATTGATTGGCTGCCTCCTTCATGCCTCCTACTGGGGATCAAGCCCACAACCCAACTCGGGCATGTGCCCTGACTGGGAACTGACCTGTGACCTCCTGGTTCATAGGTCAACACTCAACCACTGAGCCATGCCAGCCGGACATTCTTCTATATTTCTTATTTCTGTCTCCATATCTCAGTGTAATGACTGTGACTTCCAGAAGATGGTAAATAATACATACCAACCACTTCCTTGCTTCTGATTT
Source organism: Myotis brandtii (assembly GCF_000412655.1). Taxonomy (NCBI): domain Eukaryota; kingdom Metazoa; phylum Chordata; class Mammalia; order Chiroptera; family Vespertilionidae; genus Myotis; species Myotis brandtii. The sequence continues at coordinate 76,420 of NW_005354443.1, read as the reverse complement.
TAAAAGCAATTCTCCACCCCCTCCGCCCCGATGGGGGGATTTCACCATCCATCGTAAATGATGGCCACTGTTGAGTTGCATTGGATATTTCTTGTCACTCTAATTGCTGATTTACCCTCAGGTTTCCTCAGAAATTTATCAAATGACCTATGATTTTTTTTTTAAATGAACTTGTATAATTTCCCCTTTGGCCAGTTTATTGTAGGCAGTCTCCTAATTGATTTATTTTTAGCATATCAGCAATGCATTCCTGAGGAAAACTTAGACTTGGAATGTTAGGCTTTAAATACACTGCTGAATTCTGTTGGTAGTCTTCATTTAGTTGTTTTGCTTTGCTATTTATAACTAAGCTAAGCCTAAAGTTTTCTTTTTTGTTTTAGTCTTTTCAGATTTAGATACTAGTGTTAGGCTAACTCAAAAAGTGATTTGGGAAAGTTTTCACATTTCTATTCTCTGGAACAGTTTGCATCATGTAAAGATCATCTAAATGTTTCAAGTTTTTTGATTTTTTTAATTGTCAATAATACCACCAAAGGGACATTGTACCATGGTTTTGTCACCTTTATCTCTACTACTATGAGTCTGTTTAAGCTTTATATTTCTTTAGTTAATCTTGGTACCTTCCCTTTTCCTGGGAAATAATTTCATATATATTTTAAAACATATCAATATGGATTTACTCTTAATAATTTTGTGTAAAATTTGAAGTCTTTCAATTTAGGTGGTCTTTCTCATTTGTTAATGTAAGAAAAATTTAAACTTATACAGAACTTTTGTGATTTTATTTGAGCCAAACTGTTGTCAATTTCCAGGAAGTGAATTTCAATGGCTTGAGATAATGCTCCAAAGAATGGCAGTTTTTCACCTATTTTTATAAATTACCATCAAAGGAAGAGATATGATGTAAGTGGGTTTCATTAAACCAATTAGTGATAGATTAAGGAGGTGGGAGAAATCACAACAGGGAAACATCTAGGATTAGATAAAAAGTAAAATGATAGGCACATGCTTCTTTTACATAAGTGGGTACAGGATAGTTAACACTCAACAATTAACATGATAATAACAATGAGGAGGGAATTTGTGGTACATTGGTTGAGCCCTTAGGGGTTCAAAAAAAAAAAGGGAACTTACAAGTTACCTTGACATTCCACAGATGTGTTATCACAGATACAAAAAGACAATAGGCTCAGTTAAGATCAAAGTTGATCTTAGTCAGGAAAGATACCCGCCTGGAACATGACTACCCAATATGCTCCAGAGAATGGCAGTTTTTCACCTATTTTTATAAATAATCATCAAAGGAGGAGATAAGATGTAAGTGGGTTTCATGAAACCAATTACTGATAGATTAAGGAGGTGGGAGAAATCAAAACGGGGAAACCTCTAGGACTGGATAAAAAGTAAAACGATAGACACATGCTTCTTTTACATAAGTGGGTACAGGATAGTTAACACTCAACAATCAACATGATAATAACAATGAGGAGGGAATTTGTGGTACATTGGTTGAGCCCTTAGGGGTTCAAAAAAAAGGTAACTTACAAGTTACCTTGACATTCCACAGATGTGTTATCACAGATACAAAAAGACAATAGGCTCAGTTGAGTAAGATCAAAGTTGATCTTTGTCAGGAAAGATACCCGCCTGGAACATGACTACCCAACATAGACTGCTTTGTAATTTAAAAAGTTTAATTTCAGACCATCCTTTGTGGTTACTTTAGGTCTCTGACTTTGCAAGGCCACCACACAGGCCTTCCCTGAGTTAGTCCGGTTAGCATGTGGCCCCTTTTCATCCACCCATTCTTATTTTTTCTCTTATTTTTTTCATCAATTATACTTGCCAAGTATAATCATGGTTAATTTGTTTTCCTAAAGTGCCAGCTCTTGCATCTAAGTTGTTATTAAAGTTCTTATGTAGGAGGGATGGTGAAAGAATTGTCAGCATGAACCAAGGGAGGAAGACACAGTGAGGCCATTTCTCTGGAATGGAAGGCTGTGAATTCAACTTGGTGAGGTTTCATGGCATGTACACAATCTCCACTAATTACTATGATACCATTGTTTGTGTCTCACACAATCATAAACCTCAAAGAAGTCTGTCACTCTAAATATGAGAGACATTAAGATAAAGTCATAAATTGGTGCTAATACCATAGCTGTTCCAGACAGTTAAGGACTTCTTTTTTAATTGTCCTCATCTGATGAAAAGAAGAAGTGGAAACCAGTCTCCTCCACACTGAATGTCAGAGCCATTCTTGACATTGACCAAAAGAGCGAATGAGGAAAAATCACTAAGGTCAGCTTTTGGGACTTTGCTTTCAACTTGTAATAAAGAGAAAAAAAGCAAAGAATATTGAAGAGTATAGTAATAACAGCTTCAATATTGAGCGATCATCATCAAGTGTGTCAGTCTTCCATGATGAGGAAAGACTTGAAAATTAAAATGTACTTCTCTAATTGAATTCAGTTGTTCTGAAATCATCTGCAATGTATTACCTCCTGGCAAATATCATCAAGTATCCGCTGAGCCAGGTATGTTGTTGGAAGCTGAGGGTGTCAAGATGCACAAAACACCAGCTCACAGTATTTACTTCTGTTCATTGTGCATCACAGCTTTGGGGGACACATGGCCTCCTCAGTGTATGTCCTCGTTTCCAATATCTGTTGGCTAGACTCAGAGTCTCAGTCCATGTCTGTGTGGTCAGCGCTTGCCTTGCCCCTGCTCCCACAGGGTATGCCTAGTGTTTCATCTCAGCTGTTCTATACCTCGCTGTTGACTTATCATCAGATCTGCTGATTACCAAGCAGAGGACTCTTGGTCACATAATCTTGACTGTCCTCCATTTTTGTCAGGTACTAGTAAAGGATGGTCTCCCTAAATCTTAGTTGTCTCAAATCTTTGGAAGTTTGGAATATATTTTATATGGTTTTATGGTACAGCCATTTTGGCATCCTGCCATTCTAAAATGAGTGGCTTCCTAGTAAAGGATGGTCTCCCTAAATCTTAGTTGTCTCATCTCTTTGAAAGTTTGGAATATATTTTATGGTACAGCCATTTTGGCATCCTTCCATTCTAAAATGAGTGGCTTTCTTCAGTTGGTGGAACACTGCCAGATGAGACTCAGGATGAAGATGAAATGCCCATCCAGTAATAGAGCCCAGGTAAGTCCTTGTTCCATCACATGCATACAGTATGGCTTAGGGACTCAGGTGCAGAGGGAATGGAGACACATGGATTCTGATGGTGGAAGAGTTTTTAACTATCTAGTGACATAAACTTGTAAATTATTATTTTTAAATTGGATTCACGATTTAATTTGAAATAGTAAAAATGTAGCCCGGCCGGCATGGCTTAGTGGTTGAGCATCAATCTATGAACCAGGAGGTCATAGTTCGATTCCAGTCAAGGGCACATGCCTGGGTCACAGGCTCAATCCCCAGTAGGGAGCATGCAGAAGGCAGCCAATCAATGATTCTCTCTCATCATTGATGTTTCTATCTCTCTCTCCCTCTCCTTTTCTATCTGAAATCAATAAAAAAATATATTTTTTAAAAAATGTGAATGTGCTCTCATGTGAATTATCAGTGACACTGCTTGGACTATGGCTCATCTACATATTTGTGGGCCTGACTCTGTGGGCTTGGCACAGGGAAGGGGTACTTTGAGCAGGTAGACATTTATGAATGAAAGAAACTGCTTATTTCAATCTGTGGATACTGCTGAAGCACTTTATCTCTCATCTCACAAATCTGGGGAAATGAGGTTTGTTAAAAGAAAGTGACCCGACCTAACTCACAGAGTTGCTGAGAGATCAGAGGAGGAAAAGGATGGTGATAGTATGTTGTAAACTGTTTGTACATGGCTAAGAAAATATGAGGGACATCTGCTACCTCATTCTCAGTAAACATCCCAAAGAGACCAGGGCTTCCCACCCCAAATGGATACAAACACCAAGACCACTCTCTCTGCTATAAATCCTTGAACTTCAGGCCTAAGTAAAATTCCTTCTCTCACATTTTTAATGAAATAAAAATAAATACAATTACTGAACAGCAGCCAAAGATCACAAGAGGCTAGAAGTGAAGCAAGGATATGGTCAGCACTGTTTGCTTGCATTCTGGCACTGTTTTCTTGGTGAATATTTCATTAATGGGAGGGCTGCGAGGGGCAGGGAGGGCCCTTTGTTCCTCCTGATGGATGTCTGCTGCTGTTTAAATCGGAGCTGGGGTGGCTCTGTGGTGCCCTGGAAACTTGACACCCTAAGGAGGACATGGCCCAGTAGAATGTGAGAGACTGAAGCCACAGGACTTAAACTCCCTTCCAGGAAGAGCTTTTCCCAAAGATCAGACATTTGTTCTTGAAATTATGTTCAGAAATACACAAATATGCACCTCACTCTCCATATTCTGTCCCTGCACCCATTCTTCAAAGACCTTGAACCTGACCTTTTTTCTTTAACCAAGTAAAAATAAACATAAGAAACATTAAGTACTAAGAACCTTTAAAGTGAAACTCTAAGTAAATCATGGACTCACAATTAATACCCTCCTTTGTGAGTAGATTTGTTGATTCCTTATAATGGAGCTAAAGGTATTTGGTAAATGAAATATCATTATCATTGCATTTTCTACTGAATAATCATGGTTGCTAAACAAAAAGGAAAAAAAATATCTGAGCAACACAGAAAGTAAGTAATTATCCACAGCCCATTTGAGTAAATCTCACTTTCTTGGAGAAATTGTCTTTTTAGACCATAAGTAACTGCTGCCGGTATAAGTCCCTGTCCCTCTCATTAAGCCGTATTATGTATTGAGGATAAGCAGTCATGGTTTCTCTTCCCAGGGGTCTCTGAAGCATCTGCATTCAGTTGCAGCTCCATATAGTGAATGGCCCAGACCGCAGAGAAATTCAGAAGAAGGTGACGAGCCAGGTTGCGGTTCTCTAACACAAGGGCACGTGCGTTTCACTTACACCACGGTCAGCTCTCATGGCTCGGACAGATTTCTGAACTCATAATTTCCCTTCAGGGCAGGGGATGGCGTTACTCAAAAAGAAAAACAGGATGGGTTCCCCTGATATCTGTCCTCAACAGCATTGCAAACGCCAAGCGGCTGCCGTCTCGTAAACTGCCATTCTTCACTCCAAACGCAGACACCAATCAGCAGTCACATCATAGACCCTGATGCACTTTTTTCAATTAGACCAGGGTGGTCTTTTCATCCCAAATGAGGTCCTGCGCTGCCTTCTATCTGTCTGTGCCTCACATACATTGACCTTTGGGAATATGTCTACGGAGGCGTCCTTCAAACCCTTCTGTTTATATAAGCTTGTGAGCTATAGGAAAGACTGCTTTAACCTCCCAGATCACCCTGTTCCTCATGTCCAAATAGACGTAAGAGAGGGAGGACGATATTTTTTCCTGATCACACCATTGAATTTGTTTATTCTCTGCCTCTTCAAGAGAACAGTTCAGGCCAGCTGTTGACATTACTGTGTGCGGGCAGATGTTTCTCATGTCCGTAGGCATATTAGTCCATTTTAGCCACAGTGACCCACACAGTTGCTGAAAGACGAGGCCACCAGGAGCCCAGGATTGTCGCAGCAGGTCAGGCTGACATTTACAGGACTTACATCTAATTCTGGACTGGCGATTTGTGAGGGGGTATCCTGGGCCTCTCCAGCCTTCTCCATGGGCTTTGCTCATGAAGGGAAAAAAATAACACAGAATTATATAGGGATCCAGGCTTCTAAAAGTTCTCTAAACTTTTTTTTAATTAAAAGATCTCATAACCAACAAATAGAAAGTTTAACTAATGCATATTGGCTTCTGTGCAAGGGAGGATGAATGAGTAAAGGATTTTCTGAGGAGAGTGCTTAACTGGTCACCTAATTGTACATATATTTTGAATTGGTTCCTTCCAGCAACACTCAGGTTAGACCTTCTTCTCTTAAAAGCAACTACCATCCCTGAGAAATGAGGTAGCTATGCCACCAAATAGAACCACGACTGAGATCTCACACTGTCAGACCCTGTGTCACATTCCTGCCCAGGACACAGAGGCCAGATGTTTGCCTGTGATGGAAACCGTTGATGAAAGTGAGAGTTTGGGGGCAGAGAGAATCTTTAAAGCAAAGACCGTTAACTAGTTTCATTTGGCCCAACACAGCGCCCAGTGTTTAAAGAAAGATTGTTGTGCCCTGGCAGGCGTGGCTCAGTTGATTAAGCATCCTCCCTGCACCCCGAGGTCACCCATTCAATTCCTGGTCAGGGCACGTGCCCGGGATGCAGGCTCGATTCTCAGTGAGGGGCAGCCAATCAATTTTTCTGTCTCATCAATGTTTCTCTCTCTATCTCCTCTCTCTCTCTCTCTCTCTCTCTCTCTCTCTCTCTCTCTCTCTCTCTGTCTCTCTCCAATATCAATAAAAACATTTTTAAAAGGATTCTGATTAATAATTGATTAATAATCAATTAATATATTAATTACCAATATTATAAAACACTAAAGCTTCACTTAAAAATCCAAATGTTCATCATGTCTTGGAAGAGCGCTGGCTTTTCTTCCGGGGTAGCACCTGTCGGGGATGGGTTGTCCCCTCAGCTAGCCTGCACCCCGTTTTCCTACCCGTGGGCACTGCAGTGTAAATCTCATTCCCATCGCCTTTCCAGCCCACTTCAGAGGCATGCTCACATCCAGAGGATGAAATGAATGAAAACACCCTCTAGGACAGTATAGAAACTTGCAGATATGTTCTCAGACTAAAACTGCCCAGAGTATGAGAGTCCCCCTGAATTCTAATCGCATGTGCCTGCCATTAAAATAATATGTTTACATAAATACTTGTCCCTGGAAATTTTGAAGGACCCTTAGGCAGTCCCCAGTTACTGTACCCCGAGTAGAAAAATGACTAAGTATGCAAGCTGATGACTCTTCTGTGTATTTGTCAATGGTGATTTCAAAGATTGATAACACACTGTGTTCTCAACTTGTAGCTTTAACTTCTAAAAGGAACGTGGAGAATTCATTCAATCCTAATGTTTGGGAAAGTTATAGCTGAGAGTTGGTTAGGAATTATTAAAGCTATTCTCCAGACTCCCCGCAGAGAAAGACTAAACCTTAATGCCCTGAAGGTGTTTGGAAACTGGTCATTTGAAATGTCACTTTGTGCATTACCCATTTTATTTAGGGAATAAATAAAAATCCGGTTGAAACCTTGAAAATTATACCAACTCCAAACCTAAATCGGTTTTCTCAGATAGTAATCTCACTTTGTTAACTAAATTAAAGGTTTTTAGCTTAAGTTAGTTTGTAATTTTTAACTGTTTTGCAATAAAATTCTGGAAAATTTATCCCTTAGCTTATTTTACTTTTAAAAAACTATTTGTCAGTATATGAAAGGAGGAAGAAATATGGGTTTGGCTGCATAATAAATGAGTCTGCCCTGGGGTGCAATTGCCCTTCCGAGATCTAATTAATCATTAATCATCTAGGCTGTGCGGGTAGACAGACGTGCAGCAGTGAAATTTGATCCCCATTTCACAGATGGGGAGGAAAAGGCAGCAAGAAGTTAAGTGATTTTTTGGAGACCACACAACTAGAGGACAAGGACGGAGGGGCAGGAGCAGGGCCTGGCCACTGTCCTGAGCGAGACCCCTCCTGAAGAAGTGAGGGGCCCACCAGAGGACCCAATGGGGGAGCCCTTGCTTGCCTCATGGTGGGGTGACAGCAGGAACGCCACAGCTACCTTAAAAACATCTCTTCTAGTCCATGGGCTGTGACTTTGCCAACGTACTCATCTGAGTCCCCTTTCCCGTGCCTTTAACACAGTTACAACATTCGCATTTACATCCGCAGTCAGGCTCACTGGGAATCATGCATGAGGAATCTCTAGCACATTTAATAGACATTCAGCAACGTTGTTCCCTTTGACCTCGCAAGTCACCCTCAAGTAGAAAACTATTCTTTCCTCCCATTCCAGGCCACAAGCAGGAGGACTGGGTAGGTGTTCAGATCCAGCCCAGGGTCAGACAGCCCCGTTTATGGGATTCCAGCCACATCTTATCTATCCCATTAGCACTTTTTATGATGCTGAGAAATTGCTATGATTATAAACATCATCGTCTCACAACCCCTCACCACAAATACTTGCTCACATGATCCGGGCCTCCCCATATGTATAAATGTTTACTTCCTTCATGAAGGGGCTTCCTGGTATAGGGGATACACAGCGTAAACATTCTGCTACTCATTTATGTAACATCACCTTGCCAAGAGCATCATATTTCATCATTGGTCCCAAACTGAACGTAAGTTTCCTTTCAAGTTGATTGGTAAAGGTGAATACTTGTGAATCAATGATGCTTGGCATTGGTATCAATAAGGAAGATAGTGAAATAGTAAATAGTGAATAGACAGTGAATATAATACAAATCCCACATGGCTAGTAAGATCAGAAAGCCTGTGTGGCCAGTGTCAGGGGACCAGCCATCCATATTCCTAGCCAAGCACATGGAAGTCACCTCTGTCCCTCTTCCTTCTCCCAACAGGCAGCACGTCTGACACATGATTGTCCTTCAGCCCTCACAGGGCTGTCTCCTTTCTTCACGCCCCTGGGTCTGGCTGTATTCGGACAGACCCTCAGCATTCACTTCATGCTTGGATCATGGTAGCAACCTTCTAGCTAAAGCCTAGTTTCCTTTTTCCCCGCTTTCTGTCCATTCTCTACACAGAGCCAGAGTATCTTCCAAAATGCACATTTTCCCTGTCCTTAGTGACTGTCCTGGGCCTGCAAGGAAGGACACACAGTGCTGTCCCAGAGCGGGTCCCTCCCCTGCAGCTCTCCCTCCTGCCCTGGCCATTTCCATCCCTCACAGCCACACTGACGCCTCGTCTTCCTCGGAGTCTGTCAATCAGCGCCTGCCTTTTTGCCCTATCACCTTGCTCTACTTGCCTCCCCCATCTCCCGGCAGGTTTCCAGAGCAACCACTGCATAACTCTGCTCTGACACCCCCGCCCCATTCCTGACGTGTGCCTGCGCCAGGGAACCCTCCTCAGCAACTGGTCCCCAAATGTTTGTCTCCTCCACGTGCCCGCTGGTCTGCAGCCTGGTGTGGCTGGACTGCCATGACGCTTGGTGTGAATTCTGTTCCTCACCCTCCCTGGAAGGCAGTACATGATGCCAACTGAAGACGTATCATGCATAGAAAGTTCTCAGTATTATGACTTTGAGATGGCTTCCCCACATTCTCTCTCTTAATACTTTTGCAACTCCTATTAGATGTATCATGAATCTTCTATATGTCTTAACCTTTGGTTTCTCTAACAGTTTTCTCATCTGTCTCCCAAGCATTCATTCTTTCTTCAGTTAAGTCCAATCTGCTGGTCCATTGCATTTTGTTTATCTCAGTTACAAGGATTTTATTTCTGGAAGTTCTTTCATTTAGCTTTGTCTTGCTTGTTTCATTTTTCTACTTAGTATTTGTTATTTCATTTGAGTTTCTAATCATTTCTTTGCCTCTTTAACATATTTTAAAAAGCTTATTTTTAGTTCTTTCAGACAGCTTATCTCAAGTTCTTACTATTTTCATATTTGTTGTGTCTTTTACTTCTTTCTCACAATTTATAGCTTTTTGGTGCGGTTCATAATTCTTGTTTCCAAGTTTATCTTCCAAGGATTTATTTGTCTGTGGGCACTCGGAACAATGGAAAATTCCATGCAGAGTGGCTTTGCTTTTGCTTCTGCAGGACACCTGACCAGGTCTAGTCTGACTCCCATTTCTTGGGGAACCTCACACCCTATGGGAATATACCCTTGAACTCCGGGCCCATCTTATGCATGGCATGGGTGTCATGTTTTGATGCCTCACAGGTTACTTTCCATTTGCTTTCCACTCAGAGTCCCAGGTGAACAGTCGGTTTCCTAATTGCTTCTGTGTTTCATTTCCTTTTATGGAAGGACAGCCCTTTCAGATTTCTGCTCTCTGTAGAGCATCTGGATCAAACCTCCTACTCTCCACCGGTCCTCCACCCCATACCCGGTCCTGGGGGACATCCGTCCTCCTCCTCAGCTTCTAGGACCCATATCCAGATCTCACTCTTCTGCCAGCTAAGCATCTGACCACAAGCTACATCTCTAGCCTGCAATTTTCATTTCTGGCATGCAGGAATTTTTATTTCTTTCTACTAAGCTCAGCTATGTGTCTAAAAATATTTTATTTTGGTTACACATAGCCAGTGTTTTTCTGCTTTATAACGAGAAAGGCAGCACACATTACCTTTGCTCTCCTGTTTTATGAACTGGAATCTTCCCTCTGGGCTCTGCAGACCTTGAAGTAGGAGGTGTGGTTTATTCAGCGGTCAGCAAGTGCCCAGCACAGACAACATTTAAACTTTTGACTAGTGAATCAATAAGCCTGAGGTGCATCTCACCTTCTCCATTTAGCAACTGGTTCTCAGAAAAGCCATGAAATCCTTCTAGGCCTCAGTTTCTTCATTGTCAAACCAAATGAAAATGATCCCTCTCTGTTGCCTCACACAAAGAGTGGGTTGTGAAAGTAATGCAATAATATTATGAGAGAGCTTTTAGAAAGTCAAAAACACTAGTGAAGTGAAAGATATTAAGAAAAAATAACACTGTGTTAAGTAATCATTTATTTACTTCTTTCCCACCAGGACACAGAACAAACAAGAACTGGGTTCCTCTGGGCTCTGCCAGTTTGTGTCAAACTCTAAAAGACGTCAGTGAAGCAGGCCAGAAACGCCCTGGACGCTCAGCCGATTTCCTCAGATATGGACCCTTCTTCTGCAGCCGCAAATGAATATTTCATGTATTATTTGAAGTGCTTTCTTTAAACTTGACTCTGCCATTGTTCTGACTTTGTCCAGTGTTGGGGCACGTGGTGATGAACTCCCTGATGTATGTGACACTAAGCAGTAGTTCTCTCTGATGTTTTATTTCCATTTATCTAATAATTTAGTTGGCAAATACTTACTGAATGCCAACTAAGTAACAGTGATTATGAGAGGTGTATCTTCCCTTCCCTTTGGGACCTAAAGGTACCAATTGTGTGGGAAGAAATACAGGTTTAATCATTTGAAGTATTTGCTGTAAGAAGCTTTCCCCAGCTTCACATGCCCTGGATTTCATTGCTTTTCACCATGCCAGCAAACTCTCCTTCTCAAGCCTTGTCCGTCTTTCTAGCCGTATCTCCCACTCCTGTGCATGCCCTCATTGCCTGTTAAATGGTTCTCTACAATTTGCTGTAAGAAGCTTTCCCCAGCTTCACATGCCCTAGATTTCATTGCTTCTCAAGCCTTGTCCGTCTTTCTAGCCTTATCTCCCACTCCTATGCACGCCCTCATTGCCTGTTAAATGGTTCTTTACTCTAGATCTTGAACACACTTTTGATTTCCTGACTTAGTGCTTTTGCAATGCTGTTCTTGCTACAAATCCAGCTCCTCTTTTGAAGCCTTTTCTACCTGCAAAGCTGAGCTCACTGACTCCGCCATTGTCTGAGCTACGGATCCTCTCTTAACTTCAACACACAAGGCTGCCCATGCCTTCCTTACAGTTCTCACCATCTCTGGTAGACACTGCATTTATTTACAAAATGGTCTTCTCCCCAGCTAGGAGTTTTTTGTGAAACTCACCTATATCTTTCTCATTTACTTTGGCATTCCCATAGAACCAAGCAAGTATCTTACCTAAAATTCATGAGTAGTAAATGTGTACAGATATTGGTTTATTTGAATGAATAGATGGTGAGTTATCAAAACAATGAGATAATACACTCATATCTCACAACAAAACCTCAGGCGATACAGAAAGCCAAATAAAATTAAAATGTTAGATTACTCAGTAAGTGCCTATTTGTTTCTTTAAAGGGCATTTCTGAATAATGAAAATAGCTTAGAAAATCCTTAGCCAGTTACTTTAAATCCAGTGTCCTAAGAAAATATCTCAGCAAGTTCTATACTTTCTCCATAGGGTATCACTTTACCCATTGAGCAGCTGCACAAATCAAAGCACAGAAAAGGAACGTCCTGGGGACACACATTTCCATGCCACCTTCTGAGCCAGAAATAGAACTGAGGCAAGTACGTCTTGCCCTTCAGCCAATGGCACACACTGCCTTTGCCCTGCTTTGTGGTCCACTGTGAAGCACAGGAGGGCACCGTTCTTGGTTGACTGTGAACAATGAAGCATTTTAAATCAGTGGGAAGAAGGAACAACATGGGAACAATGGCAAATGTGCTTTTATTCATTTACTAGAGGCCCAGTGCACAAAATTCGTGCACAGGTAGGGTCCAAATGACACCCATGCCAAGATAGGGGCCAGGACCGAGGCCGGCTGGGGGGAGGGACCGAGAGCGGTTGACCTGCTGGCCCCTCCCCCGGTGGATGTCCTGGTCAAACTCCCAGTCAAGGGAACAATTTGCATATCAGGCTTTTATTATATAGGATTTGTCAGTTCTCGAATAATTGCAATACATCACAACATATCTGCAGGGGGCATGGGTAGGGAATATGTGTTTCTAGCAAGGACCTCAGAGGGCCCTGATGTTGGCAGTCCTTGGGACCCCTTGGTGAAATTGAATTACATGTTCAAAGTTCAGTGAGGAATGAGCCAGAATCTATTCCCTTTTTGCAACTGGATTTTTATTTTTGCTATAAAACTATCAAACAGATTGTTTCATATCAGAACATATTGAGATGCTTATTATTATTATTCTTTTTACAGTCACACAGTATCTCATAATATTTTTTAGCCAAGAAATGTTGATGAATATTTAGGTTGCTTCCAAATGTTTGCTAGTTTAAAAAGAAAAGGAAAATAAAAAGACTGTAATGGTACCCTTCTACATACATTATTTTATACATGTGCCAAGTATATCTTTAGGAAGAATTCTTAGAAGTGGAATTTCTAGGTAAATAACATGTACATTTTAAATTTAGATTGATATTGTCAAATTGTCCCCATAAGGGTTGTATCTGATTGTCTAGTTCTGAATATCTACGTACCACCTACTATGAGTAAAATGGATTGTTATATATTTTCTTCCCTTTTCATTATTTTTGTTGAGAATTTCTTTTAATTGATTTATTGCATGGAATAGGACCTTCTCAACAATGTTAAATAGAACTGGTGACAACAGGCGTATCTCTCCATTAAGTATCATATTGAGGAAGTCCCCTTGTACTTCTAGTTTCATGAGAGTCCATTTTCTAAATCATAAGGGAGTCTCAAATTTTGTCAAATCTTTTGCTTGCATCTATTGGGATAATTGTATGTTTGTTTGTTTTTTTCATTCTGTTAATTTGGTGAATCAGACTGATTGCTTTTAAATATTAAACCAACTTGTGTTTCTGGATAAGCCCTACTTGAAAGTAATGATAATCTTATATGTTGCTGAATTTATTTTGTTCTATTTTGCTAAAAATGTATCTGTTCTTAAAGGACATTGTAATTTCCTTCACTTGTAGTATCTTTGGTTTTGGTATCAGATTTATATTGGGCTCAAGAATTTGGAAAGTAATATTTCCTCATTTATTTTCTAAAAGAGTTTGTGTAAGATTGATCTTTTTATCCTAAATGTTTGATAGAATTTATCACTGAATCTATCTAGACATGAAGATTACTTTAAAGGAATTTTGGATTTTCTGTTAATTACTTTCGTTCCTTTAATAGATATAAGGGTAGTCAAATTTCTTATTGTATCTTATTGTCAGTTTTGGTAAGTTGTATTTTTCACAGAAGTTATTTAGAAGTGTGCTGTTTTATTGTCAACTATTTGGAGATATTTCCTCTTTTCTATCTAATTTATTTTGTGGTCAGATATTTATTATCTCAATTTTTATAAATTTATTGATACTCATGGTTGAATACATGTCCTCTCTTGATGACTGCTTCATGTACACTTTAAAAAATACATATTCTGAAATTGTTAGATGTGGTGTCTGTGAAAGTATATTAAGTCAAGGATGTTGATTAAGTTTTCCAAGTTTTTCAGATTATCCTATCATTTTGTCTTCTTGTTTTGCCAATTACTGAGAGTACAGTGTTAGAAAAAGTGCCCTACTATTATTGCAAATTTGTGTTACTCTCTTAATTCTTTCAGTTTCGCTTTATGTATTCTGAAACTATCCTATCATTTTGTCTTCTTGTTTTGCCAATTACTGACAGTACAGTGTTAGAAAAAGTGCCCTACTATTATTGCGAATTTGTGTTACTCTCTTAATTCTTTCAGTTTTGTTTTGTGTATTCTGACGATACAGATACACTTTATTGTGTCAGAGTCTTGAGGAGAAAATGAAGGTGCTAAATACCATTTCAAATTAAAGTTTTATCCATATTCCTGAGCATCATCAGAGACATGTAATTGAAAAAGAACATTGTTCTCCAAATACCCCCACACTGCTTGAGTTGAGACATGTGATAATTCTACACAACAGAGGAACCATGGCATTAGCTGATAGGGGCCAGGACCTATCCCAATGGGCTCTGCCTCATGAAAACAGAGAGGGAGTTTAGACCAGAGGTTACACACTGATTCTAGGGCCAGCCAAACTAGGTTTGAATCCTGGCTCTGCCATTTGTCTGCTGTGCGGCCATACCAGCAAGTTACTTGCCCCTGTGTCCCTTAGTCCCCTTATCGAGAGATGGTGATTATAACAACTCATAGGGTTGTTGTGAGAGTTACAAAGGCCATAGATTGGTGTACACAGCACCCTCAGAACACTACCTGCCACAAGGTAAGTGCTGCATATGCCTCTGCTTTTATAATTGCTTGTTTTCTTATTTCCACATGTCTAAGCTTCAGGGAGGAGAGGGTGGTTGGCTCTGTAGGTGTTTGTGGCAATGTCAGAACCCATCTACTCTTTTCTCAAAAGGGATTTTGCTTGTATCCACTGCAGGATGGAGGCAAGAAAGGTCCTTTAGAAAGAAGCTTTGCGCTGCCTTCTCTGCTCTCTGTGCTGTCCCTTCTGCATGCTCAGTGGGCAAGAGGGTCAGTGGCTCACAGCAGACCCCATAAGAAGGCTTCTATACATTCATCTTATAACTTCTCTACAGGGATGTTTGTGGGGGGAGTAGCTGTTGGGTTCGTACAGAACGAAATCTCAGGTCATGCCCAATGGCTGCCTTTGGACTAGATGTAGGAGAAATCAGGTCCCAGATGTGAAACCAACCAACTCCCCCTCCTATTGTCACTACACATTTCAGGTGGTCAGAAAAAGTCAACAATGTAAGCACCCAAAATGTCTCATAAACCTCTGCAATAGGCTAGGACGAAATAAGACTGAGATCCATGCAGACACATCTGGCTTAAACAAATAGCTCAGAATGATTTTCAAAACATCTCATTCTTGATAGAGACCAAGATTTTGCCAACTAATTCTCCCCCATTAAAGCTCCTAGGTCAACTCTATGTGGTTTTGATTCCTTTTTTCTGGGCTCCATCCAAGGTTATGCAAGGACCATGGGATTATTTTATGTCCATGAACCTTTGATTTCATCTTGCCCCTGTGCCATTCACGATTCTTCCAAGTGGGCTGCATAGCATGACCTGGCCTCTCACCCCCCCAGTGGATGTTTGCCCAAGGTCAGTTATACTCCCAATGAATGCAGTTTCACAATCCATAGTGTCATGACCCCCCATCGAGTACTCCCCATGCTCTCTCCCTAAAAGTCCCCTGACCCACTCTGGGTGCTCAGTAAATATGAAACCACAAACAGAACTGGAGTTCATGGACATGGTCAGCTCAAAGGGTATTTCCTCAATGTGCATTCTTTTGTGAGAACCTCATTGATTGTTCTCCTGAGGCTGATTGTGAAAAAAGACCCTGAACTCACCCCATTTGGGTGGACCAAAGACCTCATTTAGGGGAAATTAGATTTATTAGAGTTGAGATAAAGAAGGTCAGATGTCCTGCAGTTGAAAGTCCCCTGAGAAAGCTCTGCAGTTGCAGGAAAAGAACATTTTAGAGGAGAAAATGACATCTGAGTCACCTGGCTTCCTGTGGCAGAGTCCACAGGATAACAACTGATAGCCCGGTGCTGGGTGACTCTCGCGGCCTGCAACCAGGGTGCTTATACTTCATTACAATTATAGTTAGAGTAATGCATACATATAATTAAAAGCAAATGCACCACCAGCAACAGCACACACAAAATGGATTAAAATTAACATATGTCTATACTTATTTGTCCCACTCCCCCAAACAAGGAGGTTTGACTGGTTGCCATAAAATGTGTTCCCCTTTCTTCTATTTTCTAAAAGACATTGTGTAAAATTGGTGTTACTTTTTTAAACTTTAAAATTTTTTTTCAGTGTAACCATCTGGGCCTGAACACATCTTTTTCAAAAGGATTTTAATTACAAAGCCCATTTGTTTTACAGAGGTCATCTATTTAATTTTGAGTGAATTTTGGTAATTTATGGTTTAAAGAACTGGCCCATTTCTTTTCAGTTGTCATATTTATGAGCATAAAGTTGTTCATAATATTCCCATGTTATTCTTTTAATGTCTGCAGTGATACCCCTTTTTTCATTGCTAATTTTAATAATTGTGTCTTCTCTCCTTTTATCTTTGTCAGTCTTTATAGAGGTATATCTTTTAGTTGATTTTAGAGAGGAAGGGAGAGAGATGGAAACATCAATGATGAGAGAGAATCATCGATCAACTGCCTCCTACATGCTCCTTATCAGGGATCAAGCCTGCAACCTGGGCATGTGCCCTGACCAGGAATCAAACCATGTCCTCCTGATTCATAGGTTGGTGCTCAACCACTGAGCCACACTGCTGGGCTAAAGGGATTTCTTTTTAAAGAATCATTTTTTTATTTTATTTATTTTTCTCTTACATTTTTGTTTTAAATTTTATTGATTTCTGCTCTTATCTTTATTATTTTCTTCTTCTACTTGCTTTAGAGTTATTTTTGCTCTTCTTTTCCTAGAAAATTATTATGGAAGCTTAGATTATTTGTTTTAAAATGTTTTTCTTTTTAACATAAGCACTTAATTTTATAACTTTTCCTGACAGCACTCCTTTACCTACATTCCAAAAATTTTATGTTGTGTTTTCAATTTTGCTCAGTTAAAAATATTTTCTACTTTCCCCTGAAATATGTATTCTGCTGTGTTTGCATAAAAAATTTTAAATGTCAATTTGATCCATTTGGCTGATAGTGTTACTCAGTTCTTTTATATTCCTGCTGATTCTCTTTCTATTATTGATAGTGTTGAAAATTATTGGTTTGTTCATCAATCCTACAGTCCTGTCAGCTTCATATATTTTGAAACTTTATTTTAGGTTTTATACACTTATTATTATTATGTCTTCTTGGAGAATTGACTCTTTTATCATTATGTAATGTCTCTATTTGTTCCTGGCAATATTTTTTGCTCTAAAACCTACTTTGATATTAATATAGACATACCATTGTTAGTTTAGTTTTTTCATATATATATAATGGCTGAAAGTAGTGTGCTAAGTATATTTTTTATTATTTTATACAATAACTAGAGGCCTGGTGCACGGATTCGTGCACTGGTGGAGTACCTTGGCGTGGCCTGCATAGATCAGGTTGAAACCAGCAGTCTAATGCCACCTGCCACTCCTGCCTGCCGCTGCTGCTCATTCTGGCCCTGCTCTGCCTGTCGCCACTGCCGCTCAGTAGGTTCGCTGCCACTCTGTGCGGTCTCTGTGTGAGCCCTGCATCTGGAGCCCTTCAGTCAGCTGAGCAGCGCTCCTGCTGTGGGAGCACACTGACCACCAGGGAGCAGCTCCTGCGTTGAGCATCTGCCCCCCTGTGGTCACTGCATATCATAGAGACCAGT
>NW_005354443.1:45617-57698 GCF_000412655.1 Myotis brandtii | reverse complement strand
CCCCTGATGGGCCCTGCTCTGTGCATGACAGGGGGGCGCTCCCCAACCCCCTGATTGACCCTGCTCTGTGTGTGACAGGGTACGGAGCCCCAACCTCCCTGATGGGCCCTGCTCTGTGAGTGACAGGGGGCAGCGCCCCAACCCCCTGATCGGCCCTGCTCTGTGCGTGACAGGGGGCAGCGCCCCAACCCCCTGATCGGCCCTGCTCTGTGCGTGACAGGGGGCAGCGCCCCAACCCCCTGATCGGCCCTGCTCTGTGCGTGACAGGGGGCAGCGCCCCAACCCCCTGATCGGCCCTGCTCTGTGCGTGACAGGGGGCAGCGCCCCAACCCCCTGATCGGCCCTGCTCTGTGCGTGACAGGGGGTGGCGCTGCAACCTCCCCATCGACCCTGCCTTGAGCGTGACAGGGGGCGGCGGCCCAACCCCCCAATCGGCCCTACCCTGAGCGTGACTGAGGGTGGCATCGCAACCTCCCGATCGCCCTGCTCTGTGCATGACAGGGGGCGGCGCCCCAACTCCCCAATCAGCCCTGCTCTGAGCCCGACCAGGGGCTGCACCTAGGGATTGGGCCTGCCCTCTGCCACCCAGGAGCAGGCCTAAGCCAGCAGGTCGTTATCTCCCGAGGGGTCCCAGACTGCGAGAGGGCACAGGCCGGGCTGGGGGACCCCACTCCCCCGCCCCCCGAGTGCACAAATTTTTGTGCACTGGGCCTCTAGTATATATATATATATATATAAAGATGACAAGTAGTGTGTCCTGTGTTTGTCCATTCTGACAATCTCTGTATCTTAATTGATGTGTTTAGACCATTTACATTTAATGTAATTATTAATTTTGGTTTATCATTTTACATTTAATTTCTGTTCATTACTTCTGTTTGTCATTTATCTGCTTTCTCTTTCCTGGTTTCTTTTGGATATTTGAAAATGTTTTAGTATTCTTTTTTCATTTATTTGTTGTGTTTTAACTATATCTCTCTGTATAATTTTGTTTCATTTGTCTGTTTGTCTTAGTGATTGTTTTGGAGGTTACAATAAACATATTAAGCTTTAAAGATCTAGATTCAGTGTTTTACAACTTTAAGTTGGGATATATAGACTTTACCAATATACAGGTTCCTTGTTCCACTACCTATTACTTGGCAGTTTTCTGAAATATTACATCTATGCACATTAAAAACCTCATCAGACAATGTTATTGTTTGCTTTCAACCATCTAACATATTTTAAAGAACTGAAGAGGTGAGAATCCAGATATTTAAGTTTTTTGTTTATGTCATCTGATATTTCCCTCCTAGAAAAGAAAAGAAAAACTTACTATATTACTTCATTTGGAGCAAGTCTGCTGGCAACAAATGCTCTTAATCTTTGAAATTTGTTATTTCATTTTTATTCCTGAAAAATGTTTTTTCAGGATGTAGAATTTTAGATTGACAGTGTTTTGCTTTCATTACTTTAATAGTATTGTGCCACTTTCTTATGGTTTCCATGATTTGTAATTAGAAATCCACTTTCATGTAAATCATTGTTTCCTGAAGGTTTTTCTCTTGTTTCTTTCAATATTTTTTCTGTCTTTAGTTTTCAGTAGTATTATGTTGTGTTATCATGGGTTTCTTTGGGTTTACCCTGATGGTGGTTCACTGCGCTTCTTTTTTTTTTTTTTAATATGTTTTATTGATTTTTTATAGAGAGGAAGGGAGAGAGATAGAGAGTTAGAAACATTGATGAGAGAGAAACATCGATCAGCTGCCTCCTGCACATCTCCCACTGGGGATGTGCCCGCAACCCAGGTACATGCCCTTGACCGGAATCGAACCTGGGACCCTTCAGTCTGCAGGCCGACGCTCTATCCACTGAGCCAAACTGGCTTTGGCATCACTGCGCTTCTTATAAGTTTATATCATTTACCAAATTTGGAGGATATTTAGTGATTATTCAAATAATTTTGTCTACTTTTTTCTAATTTTCTCTCCTTCTAGGACTCTGATGACACAAATACTATAACATTTGTTATTGTTCCATAGGTTCTTAATGCTCTGTGTATTTTTTTCTAATTATTTTACTTCTGCTGTTTGAATTGGATAATTTCTATTTATCTGTCTTTGTGTTTACTAATTTTCCTCTGTCATTTTTATTCTATTTTGAGCCCACTCAACAATTTTATTTTATTTTTTGAACTTTTCACTTCTAGAAATGCCATTTAATGAAATATGTTTCCCATCTTTATATATAGAAATATGTATTTCTTTATATAATCTACTAGAGGCCCAGTGCATGAAATTCGTGCACTGGGAGGAAGGGTCCCTCAGCCCGGCCTGGCCCTCTCGCAGTCTGGGACCCCTCGGGGAATGTAGCAGTGCACCAGTGGCAGGCACCCAGGGAGGAGCCCAAATTGGGGCTGAGGAAGGGTCCCTCAGCCCGGCCTGCCCCTCTCGCAGTTTGGGACCCCTTGGGGATGTAGCAGTGCACCAGTGGCAGGCGCCCAGGGAGGAGCCCAAATTGGGGCTAGGCGCCACACTGCTCACACTCATCTCGGCCTGCTGTTCCTGCTGCCGTCGAGTCTGGAGAGGCTCCCACCATGGCAGCTGTGCTCACCAGCTGTGAGCCCAGATTCTGGCTCCCCCTGTGGGAGCACAGTGACCTGCATTGAGCGTCTGCCCCCTGGTGGTCGGTGCACATTATAGCAACCTTTCGTTCTGGTTGTTCTGCCTTAAGGGTCGCTTAGGCTTTTATTATATAGATTTCTTTGCTGATACATTTTCCTTTCTATTTTTAGCAGTCTTTGTTATTAATTTTTGGAACATTTTTAAAGCCTATCTTGGAGTTAGTACCTGTTAAATGTCTTTTCCTCTATGAATTGAAATTTCCTGGTTCCTCATATACCAAAACTTGGGATTTTATCCTGAGCATTGTGAATATTATGAGATTCTGGTTGTTATTTGAATTCTATGCGTAGAATTCAAAACAATAAAACGAAAAGAAATCTCAGACCAGTATCTCTTATGAACATAACAGCCAAAATCACCAACAAAATGTTAGAAAATTGAATCCAGAAACATACAAAAAGAATTTCAAACCATTACATCAGATTGACTGGTTATAACACATTTCTGGGTCTCATACCCAGAGTTTCTGATTCCGTAGGTCTGGGACCAAGCCCAATAATTTGCATTTCCAACAAGTTGCAGGTGATGCTGATGCTGATGCTGCTGGTTGAAGATCCACACTTCAAAAAGGAAAAGAGAGGGGACACCGTAAACCTTCATTTGCTATGGAAAGCTCTTCAAATGAGACTATTCCATTCTGAAATCCTGACTTTTTCTAGTTTTCCCCTCTCAATTCCTTACTTGAGTGAGACCATTTTATTTATAGTACCATGAATACAGGCTGTCAGAATGGATAAATCAGCCAATCACAGCTTTCTATGAAGTCAGAGAAAATTTAACAACCGCCCCTAAACACTGAGAGGTATACTGGTACTGTGAAGTGTCCATAGTTTTGTTCACACAGATAAAAATATTTTTAGGCTTCACTCATCCTGCCTTGATCAAGGAACACACACACACGCATGCACCTTGTCATTCCTAGTGATTTCTGGCAAAAAGCTTTTCTGATTAATTACATAGGTGAATCCTGTTGTCAGGATCTCCTTCTTCCCTTTATCATTCCCCATCCCCAATCCACACAGGAGCAACTTTCTTTTTTCTTTTTTTAATAGGAGCAGTTTCATAGAGAAAGTTGTCTGAGATGGTTTGCATCATCCAACCCAACATGATATAAAAATGAACCAAACAAAAACTATCACGCATTTCTAGTCACACTTTTTGAATCTGCACTCAACTTCAGAGCCCTTAACCATCCCCTCGCATGAGAGTCAATCCATCTTGCCTATTCCCTCCTGAATTTGTCTCTGAAGGGACATCAAATTCCTCCCAGTCTCATAAATTAGGCAGAGTTTTTCTCTTCCTCATGGAAACTAGGCACCAGCTCCAAACCCAGGTCCAGGAAGCCTGTTTCTATTCCTTCAAGGGCCTATAAAATCCATCTCCCAAAATAGCCCAGTCCCTTCTGAGTGAAGAGTTCTAATAATAACCTCTAAGAAGAGAAAACACTTAACTTTGTGACATGTGAGTCACAGAAGAGATTATTTGTTTTGGGTTCTCAGGACAGTTTACTCTAGTCTTCCATGTTTTGTTCAACATGAAAGCCCAGAACATCAAAGTCCACAGTAAGTGTGGAATTTGTTGCAAGCATTGTTTCCTCTAATAGATCTGTGGGGTTCCCTGTGGCCTTTCCTCCCTGTACTAACCAATAAGAACATGCAGCACCACGTGGACTGTGCAGGGTCCCAGGGCAGTGTCCCCTGTCCCAACTCTTCCAGTAGAACGGTCTCAGGGCCAGCCAATCCTGCCCATTTAACTGAGCTAAACTACAGGCTCACACATTAGCCAACTCCCATACTCAATAGTTTGGAGGGTTGTACCCCAAGTCACTCAAGCCAGTCAGCTGAGGGTAGCAGGTCACACATATGTCAGGTGAGTTCAGCAAGTGGCCCCGGTAAAACCATAGTGGACACAGGAAACAACTAGAGCAGTGGAAATTCCCTGTGCCTTGTTGCCCAGGTCACTGGCCTACATCCCACAGTACTCCATTCTGTTCAAATGGTGTCTCTCTTATATTCTCAGGTCTGAATCTGACCTCCTACCCGCATTGCTCTCCCTGTGACTCCAGCTCATAAAATTGTCTTCAGACCTCTGATTTATTTTTCTATTATCTCCCTAGTTCTCCATCCCCTGTGAGGACTACTGTCCTGTTCTACCTCTACCTTTACTGGACTAACAGGATGGGATGAAATACTGACTGAGAGCTTTGCCTGCCCCCAGATATTATCAAATATTGTAAAGACTATAGTAGAAGCAGCTATCTGTGGAGAGTAAGGTGTTCAAGGCCATCCTTAAGGAGGTCCTGGTTCCTGACATGAGGCCACCATTGCCATTCACTTATTTCACTTATGAATATGCCATAATTACCCAATAATTGTTACTATTATTACTTTAAACAGTTAACTTTTATATCAATTAAGAATAAGAAAAATATTCTATTTAATTCCATTATTACTTCACCAACACTTTTTACATGTACATCAGTTTCTCATCTATATTGCTTTCCATTTTACCTGAAGAACTTTTAAAACATTTTTTTTTGCAGGAAAGGTTTGCCAGTGAGGAATTTCCTCAAAAAAATGGTTTTATTTCTCCTTAACTTTTGGAGAATAGCTTTGCAGTGCATAGATGGTATATAGAGCCACATTTTTCACTGTTAAAGCAGGAATTAACAGATAAGCAAGGGAACAAAGCTAACATGTTCCATACAGTAATGGATTAGAGTTTGGAAAATAGTATAAATTAGTGTTTAGATTAATATAAATGCATATAAATATACATACACACATAGCTATACACATGCATTTATATATGGATAAGTATATATAAGTGCTAACCCACATATAGATTTCCATATGTATATTTCCGTCCTCTGATCCCTGAGGGGCCTAGAAGCAAGGACAGCCCAGTACCTAGCACCCATATCTCAGTTTCTAATACCATCCTACAATAAAAAGAAACAGGGCTCCTTGGGAAAATGGCTGTTTCTAGGACTGGGGCAGAAAATACACAAGATGGGCTAGGGTAGTGGTTCTCAACCTTCTGACCCTTTCAATACAGTTCCTCATGTTGTGACCCAACCATAAAATTATTTTCGTTGCTACTTCATAACTGTAATGTTGCTACTGTTATGAATCGTAATGTAAATATCTGATATGCAGGATGGTCTTAGGCGACCCCTGTGAAAGGGTCGTTCGACCACCAAAGGGGTCGAGACCCACAGGTTGAGAACTGCTGGGCTAGGGCATATTGTAGTGCCAAGAGTTAGGAAATGCTTAAACAACAATAAAACACATTGCTAGGGGTATGTCAAAGTGAAACAGGAGCCAACTGAAGGAACTCCCAATGGCCAAAGCTGCAACAATTTGAGCAACAAAATAAATATTATGATATTGAGTTATGACCCAAAGTATAAAATAAATATCCATGAGTCCACACTGATATAAATACATCATTGAGTAAATAAATAAATGGAGAGAAGAAACAAATCTCCCATGCAGAATATTCCAAATAAGTTATGTAAATAATCCTCAAGGCAGTGGGGCATAACGCTCCATGTCTTGAGTGTGTGTTCCCCATAATGACTTCCTTCCTTTCAAAGAGTTATATATACAAAGGGGGGAAAATGTCCTTGGAAATACTTTCTCACCCAGGTGATCAAGGTCAACATCAATAGTGATGCTGTGTTGATATCATGTACCTTTGATATGATGTGATGAGAAGGGCTCTTTATTTCTGTGATATTTCTCCCAAGAACCTCAAACCCCAGCCTACTCATAAGAAAAGCATTACACACATCCCAGTAGAGGGGCATTCTAAAAATATAAAATATACCTCACCAGATTTCCTTAACACTGTCAAGATCATCAAAACCAGGGCAAGTCCAAGCATCTATCATAACCAAGAGGAGCCTAAGGAGACATGATGACTAAATGTAAAGTGGTACCTGAACAGGTTCCTGGAACAGAAAAAGGACATTAGATAAAACTAAGGGATTGTAAATAAAGTATGAACTCTCGGTAAAACTAATGTAACAATATTAGTCTATTAATTTTGGCAAATGTATCATATTAATTTAAAATGTTAAAAATGTAGGAGATACTGGGTGTGGAGTATATGAAAGTTCTCTATACTATCTTCAAAATATTTTTGCAAATCTAAAACTATTCTAAAGATATAAATTTATTTTAATACAAATGGCCATACACTTCTGGATGAATATGGCAGTTCAAGTGAGGAAGCATTTTTTAATCAAAAAAGTTCACTCTTTTTTCCCAGATGCATACTTGATATACAAAATGTTGCACTATTGAATGTATGTGTACAAACTAAATGAGCTATGCATTCACGCAACAACACTCTTCTCAAAAGAAAATTCCCCTTCCGCTTTGGTCAGGTGATCGCCCAGGAATCCATTCCAGTCTCTCAGAGACAGCTGAGGAGGACAGTACACATCATTCACAGCTATCACTGCAGTGTTCACTCATGCCGAGTTCTATGCTAAACTTCCTGAATGGATTATCACCTGAACATTGTACAGATAAGGAAGAGGAAAGGAAGACACTCCTAGGTGCCTATTCAGCATTCATTCCCCAACAGAACGTTTTGTTCAGGGCGGTAATGAACCTGCCCTGAGCTGGAGGGTTTCGGTGTAGGCTCTGACTCCCAGGTTTAGTGCCACCTTCTCTGCTTCTTTCCTTCTGTTTGCCTGGACTGCAGACACCAGGCTGGAGGGGAGCAGCTGGCTGTAAATAAGAGGCGGTAGGCAAGAGGACAAAAGCTCACCTAAGGGTGATGGCATGCAAAGAGAAATCTGGGACACGGGTAACTTTGGGGGCCTCTGAGCCAGCCTGAACACCTATTTCAGGACTTTGATTTGGGTGAGGAAACAAATCCTTAATTGATTAAGCCATTCAGTGTGTTCCTGCTACCTGAATTTGAGCACAACTCTAGTAGGAAAATTATGTAACTTGCCAAGTTCTCTCACATAGGGTATGACATACCTGGGCTCCAAGTCAGGTTGCTGTGACTCCAAAGCTTTAAACTGCTGTATTTTCCTTCCTCTTACATTTGTGGATATGGTTCATCATTAACTTACTCACTCTACGTCTTCCTAGCTCCTGATTTTCAATATTGACTTCATAATTGAGACACAAAGGACTATTCCTGGGCTCTCCTTCTGCCTCTTTCTGTTCCTGGCCACCTCAGGTAGCAAGCCAGTCACTGCATGACCCCTAGTCCCCTGAGATGTGGGGCTCAAACAAAGCAAGCTGTAGAGGCATGCACTTTTAAAAAATATTTTTTAAATTTATTTCAGAGAGGAAGAGAGAGAAATGAGCAGATGAATGAGAGAGAAATATCGATTGGCTGCCTCCTGCATGCCCCTATTAGGGATTGAGCGCACAACCCAGGCATGTGCCCTGACCAGGAATCAATCTGGTGACATCTTGGTTCATGGGTCAACACTTAACTACTGAGCCACACCAGCTGGGCCATGAACTGTCTTTTTTTTCCAATTACAGTTTACTTTCATTTTTTTTAAATTTTTTTCTTTATTGATTAAGGTATTACATATGTGTCCTTATCCCCTCATTGCCCCTCTACCACCCCCCACTCATGCCCTCACCCCCCTGTTGTCTGTGTTCATTGGTTAGGCTTATATGCTTGCATACAAGTTCTTTGTTAGTTCTCTCCCCCTTACCCACATCCTCTCCTACCTTTCCTCTGAGGTTTGACGGTCTGATTGATGCTTCTCTGTCTCTGGATCTGTTTTTGTTCAACAGTTTATGTTCGTTATATTTCACAAATGAGTGAGATCATGTGATATTTATCTTTCTCTGACTGGCTTATTTTGCTTAGCATAATGCTCTCCAGTTCCATCCATGCTGTTACAAATGGTAAGAATTCCTTCTTTTTTACCGCAGCATAGTATTTTTAAGTTTAGCTCCAATTCAGCACAATACCCTCATTGGCCCTTTGATCTTGCTATGGGATAGCTATTCCTGCTAAACCACATCTTTCATCCCCCTACACAAATCTTAACCAAGCTAATCACCACATCAAATAATAAGTTAGCTTGACCTCGGATGCCTGTATTTTAAGGAGGGAAGATGATGACAGCAGAGACCATAAGCACAAGGCAGGTGGGGAGCACACTGCTGGGAGAACACTCCTCTTTGTCATCATTCTCCTCCCTGCCTCACCAGCACCAAGCCCTCCTTTCTGTCCTGTCTTTGGTTAATACTATTCTTGCCACATTATTGACAGCTGCTTTGGAAAAAAATAAAATAATAAAGGCCACTAGCCCTGGCTTGAGTCCTTTATTCACCTTTATTTACCCAGTTTTGCCCAAACCTCCATAGTGCTCTGTGTACAATACCCTCATTGGCCCTTTGATCTTGCTATGGGATAGCTATTCCTGCTAAACCACATCTCTCATCCCCCTACACAAATCTTAACCAAGCTAATCACCACATCAAATAATAAGTTAGCTTGACCTCGGATGCCTGTATTTTAAGGAGGGAAGATGATGACAGCAGAGACCATAAGCACAAGGCAGGTGGAGAGCACACTGCTGGGAGAACACTCCTCTTTGTCATCATTCTTCTCCCTGCCTCACCTGCACCAAGCCCTCCTTTCTCTCCTGTCTTTGGTTAATACTATTCTTGCCACATTACTGACAGCTGCTTTTGGAAAAAAAATAAAATAATAAAAGCCACTAGCCCTGGCTTGCATCCTTTATTCACCTTTATTTACCCAGGGTTGCCAGAACCTCCATGGTGCTCTGTGGATGCAGCCTATGTGTCCTGAGTAGTGGTGACTGGTCTGACGTAGGCAGACACCAGAACCCCCTTCCAGAACCAAAGCACCATGGACCTGAGCACTGGATTCCTCCTGATGGCCCACCTCTTCCACTCTGAAGCCCTCACTCTCATGGCTAAATCCAAATCACTCAGAAGCCAGGTGTGGGCTGCTCGATTTCATCCCTGCACACCCAGTCCTAATCGCTATCAGGGAGGAGGCACCTGATGAGCATTCAAGGAAGTAATTAATAAGCAGATAAGCACCTCATGTGCAATTAGCACCAGTCTCTCTGCAGAGATTCAGCTCCCTGTGTCTGCTTGCTCCTGGCCATCACCACCTGATGACCAATGGACACCCCATGCTTAGCCGTTCCTTCGTAGAACTTGGTCAACCCAAGCCTGTTCTTCTTTGGGGCTCATGAACAATATTACACTCATCTTCAGTCTCCAGTGCTGGAGGCTAAGAACAGTAGTTAGCATAATAAATGTGAGAAGTTTCTCAGAAGGCTGATGGACATCTTCAGCAGGGCTGAAGATCTGCATATTTTAAAAATATATTTATTGATTTCAGAGAGGAAGGGAGAAGGAGAGAGAGATAGAAACATCAATGATGAGAGAAAATCATTGATCGGCTGCCTCCTCTACACCCCACATTGGGAATCGAGCCTGCAACCCAGGCATGTGCCCTTGGCCGGAATTGAACCTGGGACCCATCAGTCCACAGGCTGATGCTCTATCCATGGAGCCAAGCCCGCTAGGGCAATCTGCATATTATTACCTGCTGCCAAACAGCTGAGGGCAATTCCCCTAACCTGATAACCTTTTATTGTTTACCAAACCTTACCTTTGATATGTATATTTGCTTTGCTAAAGGACAAAATGTGTTAATAAAAAGCCTTGGGTCCAGAGGGGAGCCACTTCACTAGAGAGCTGGTTTCCAACTGGCTTTCCCCATGCCTTCCAAATTCATATTTCTTGTCTAGTCTCTATCCATTTATGCACAGCCCTTCTCCAGATTCCTGAACCCTAGCTGCAAAAAGACTGCGGCATTCCAGGTTTCACCATTAGAAGTGCTAAATTTTCTCTGACTCTTCTTTCTCTCCTTCTTCCTCCTCATCCATTTCCACAAATCTATCCTAGCCTAGTTTTTGCCTCTCTGGACTGTCCACCACTTCTCTATGTTATTATCTGCATTTCTATATTCTGTGTATTTGAAGTTCTCATGGTTGGCCCTGCCTCCCTCCCTCTCCATGCTCATTCTCCATTAGTCCTCCAGCCCACTTGATTTTTGAGGTCCATCCTGAAAGCTCTATTTTCCATTTAACTTCCCCTAATACCACACGTTGAAAGTGGATTACTTCCTTCTGAAGTCCCAAAGACGTGCATCTGTCTTTCTCCTGCTAATAGTACCCTTTCGTTTTCTACCTGATCCTGCACTGTATTATGCACACATCTTTTCTAAGTTGCCTTTGGGGTAGGACCATCTCTGCACCCTGTATGGTACTGAGGCCACACATTTTTTATTGTGTGCACTCAAGAAGGAATGCACGAGTGAATGAGTGAACATATAACAGTATCCCAGGGCTAGAAGCAATCTACCCAGCCCCAAGCATCATATCCCATTGCAAAGGTGAGGAATAGCCTCTGTGAAAGGAAACGAATTGCTCAAGGTCTCACTCCTTCCTTATGGCAGTGTTAGCATCACAGGAGAGCTGAGCTATGACCAAAAGAATGTCAGGCTTGGAGCTATAAAACAAACTGATAATTGGAATTCTAGCTCTGATCTCTCATGCTTAATACATAAACAATTTTTAAAAAGCTAATATTGATTAAATTATCAGCATATGCAGGTTTTGCTAGGAGCTTCAGGTGAGCTCACTCATTTGATTCTCATAAGAGTTCTACAAGTTAAGGATATTTTTGCCCCACTTTTTAAATGACCCCGAGTCTTAGACTAAGCAACTTCCCCAAGTCCTATATTTGTTAAATATTTGAGAAAAATGTGAATCAACGTAGTCTCACATGTGAAGCCACACTCTAAACCAATATATTAAGTTACTCAAACTCTCTGGAGCTCAATTTTACCACCTGTAAAATAGGCATAGAAGTAGCATGTCATTATGGCATACAACATATATGATATAGCTACATAGTCTGCATCATGCTCTGTCATTCAATTAATACTGCAGAGATCTGAATGCTCATCTTACATGTGCTTCTGTCTCCACACCCCTAAAGCAGGGAGTTTGACCAGACAGTATTTAAGTTCTCTCTACTATATTTTGGGCATCCTATGCTGAGTCTTCTGTCAGAGATCTGTTAATATCCAATTGATTTTGCTTTGTGCTGGGTGATGTGCTCGTTGACATGTGGTGCCATTAGCATGATGTACCATATTCATGACATGACAGGCTTTACACAAAAGAACAAAGCTTCCTATGAAATGCTCTTCCAGTGTTTATTGTCATTTAGGGTAGTATCATTTTTGGAAATAATTCTCATATATCTACACTAATAAAAGAGAAACATGGTAATTAGCATATGACCGCTATCCTTCCCATTGGCTAATCAGCATATCCTTATGCAAATTAACTGACAGCCAAGATGGCAGCCGG
>NW_005354443.1:11228-44771 GCF_000412655.1 Myotis brandtii | reverse complement strand
GGCCCGGGGGGGGCGGGGGGCCCCCCCCTCCCCCCCCCCCCCGCGTGCACAAATTTTTGTGCACCGGGCCTCTAGTATATATATAACATTGATCAGTTGCCTTCCACATGCACCCCAACCGGGAATCAAACTGGCAACCTGGGTATGTGCCCGACCAGGAATTGAACTTGTAATCTTTTGTTGCACAGGATGACACTCAACCAACTGAGCCACACCAGCATGGCATTTTTTTATTTTTTAATGAAAAATATAATTTTACACAATACTATTCACATGTAACATTAGAACTTAAAAATATATCTTTGATATCACTCCATGAGTAAAAATATTCTTTATATTTTAATAACTAAATAATATATAATGGAAATTTTCTTAAAATTTACTTTTTTCTGCTATTTTCAAATAATACACTTTGAAACATTTTTTCTTGATTCAACATAGTTTTTATAATTTTGGTGGTTGGATAAAATTTCACTGCACTGACCTGCCATAATTTATTAAACTCCAATGTTGGTTATTTAGGTTATTTCCAATTTTTCTTGGATTTAAGTGCAAATTCATGAAACACTAGGTTTCTGGGTTAGATTAGGGCATTTTGTGCCATCTAAAATTGGCAACAAGATAAGTTCAATTTTTCAGATCTTTAATGAGAGGGCACATACTTATCACCCAACAGTGAAGCTCTCATATGTGGCTTGATGTTACACTCAAACACTCAAGTTTTGTGGGCAAAGAGCTGGTGTGTAATAATTTTTATTTTACTTCTTCATCATTCATTTATTTAATTTATCAAAATTTCAGGCATACTGTATTCTAAGCACTCTGCTAGGTTCCATTACTATGGGTAGAAAACATTCCCTGACTTCGTGGGATTTAATCTAGTAAGAAAAACATACATACATTAGAGTGAGCACATATGGAAGGAACCTAGCTGCATTTAGGTTATTTACTATGTATTTACTCTGGACAAGTTATTTAACCTTTTTGTACTTCAGTTTCCTCATCTACAAATTAGAGAAAAATGATAGCCTGTGTGAAAAGCTTAGAAGAATCTTTGACATATATTAGCAATCAATAAGCAGTCAATACATTGTAGCTACTATTATTGTTTGTGTTAATTATTCATTGCTACATACCAAATTACATCAAAATTTAGCACTTAAAAAAAGAATTTATCGTCTCACATAGTTTTGATGGTCAGGAATCTAGAGGCCGCTTAGGTGGGTGGTTCTGATTTAGGTTCACTCGTGAAGTCATCTGAAGGCTTGGCTAGAATTTGGAGGATCTGCTTCCATGATGGCTCCCTCACATAGCGGTTGGCAGGAGGCCTCGGTGCCTCGCCCTGTGGATTTCTCCATAGGGTTACTGGAGTGCTCTTACACTATGGCATCCAGCTTCCCCTGGAGCAAGGGTCCCTGAGAAAGGAGGAGGACGCTGTTCCTTACATGGCCTCGTCTTAGAAGTCCTACACCGTCACCTCCACCCAAATCTATTTGTGAAAAGTGAGTCACTGAGTCCTGCTTTTAATTAAGGAAATGAGAATTAGGGTTCCCTTTTGAACCAGTGTCGAAGAGTTAGTGGACAGCCTATAAAATGCCATGCAGATGCAGATCATTCACTGCTTGGCCCACAGAAGGTGTCCTCTCTCTCCACTCTTTTGTGTGACCCTCTTAGTACAATTGTGTAGACACATAGCCACTTCATGATGTGCACCTGCTGAGATGCCTTTTCTAAACCTTACCTTATTTCTACAGATGCACAGCCTCTTCACCAACACCATCTAGGTCTCTCTACAGCTGCCTGGCAGGCGTCACCTGCCCTTTGGTTTTCTAATGGACCTGTTCTCCTTAATTATGTTTGTCTTCTTTTGGGAGGATGTTGGCCAGTTTAACTGTGTATTTTTAAGTGCATGTATTTACAAGGTGCCACATACTTGGCATAGATTATCTTTAATATTTACTTAAACTCTTAAAATAAGCATTATTAGTTCTTATGTAAATGAGAAGTCTAAATTTCAGAGAAAGTAAGGTTTGCAC
The DNA here is from genome assembly GCF_000412655.1 of Myotis brandtii. Taxonomy (NCBI): domain Eukaryota; kingdom Metazoa; phylum Chordata; class Mammalia; order Chiroptera; family Vespertilionidae; genus Myotis; species Myotis brandtii. The sequence continues at coordinate 42,735 of NW_005354443.1, read as the reverse complement.
AAGATAACTCAATAATGAAACTAAAGTTTAAAGCTAGGTTGGCTGAATCCCGTATTTGGTTCATTCCACAAGGTTGCAATTCCTTAGGGTTTTCTTACAGATCCAAAAGACTACAAAACCCTGTGGTCATTTAAGTTATTCCCAACTATACCAGTTTGCTTTTCAAACATTTCCCAAAGCTTTTTCCATCCCCCATCTATGATAATGAGATGTCACTCACACATAGAATTAACAGATAAAATACAGAATGAGCAGTTCAATTTGCATTTTAGATAAACAAATACTTTTATTAGTATAAGTCTGTCTTTTTATAACCTGGAACATACTTAAGCTAAAAAGTAATTTGCTAATCATCTGAAATGCAAATTTAACTGGGCAGTGACAACAGACTACAGCTCTATGTATAGAATTCTTACTCACCACACAAGATCTGGAGATCTGAACAGATTTTAAGGTTTCTTGTTTCCTTACAAAAATCACAAATTGGATGTGGAGCCTAGACTATGGAAGCTTTCAGTTCCATGTTTCCATAGTGAAGAACCCAGCACAATGCCTGGGGAAAATGAAGCATCTGATAACACTGAGGTGAAACATTGGCTGCTTCCACTGGGGTAAATGCAGACTTTTACCATCTGTTCAGTCAGAGATGAGTTCGAATGTGGAGACCAATTCTGTGGGGATTACTTGTAACAAAGTTCTCACCACAAACTCATGCCCTTAAAAGGCCTCACTGTCTTTAATAATTAATGACCTTGGGTGCAAGCCACAGCTTGGATGACTCTACAGCAACCCCAAATAAGACAGACTCTACAAAATTAAAGTTTTTTTAGTGTCAAAATTGGTCAGGACAGATGGACACCTTTGCTATCCCACAGTGCACTTGCCCAAATCCTGGCCAACCTCTCTATCACCCCTTCCACATGCAGTAGAGCCTGGGGAAGAGAATGTGGGCCACCCAGAAATGGCCTTGCAGACTCAGGACATATGTGTGTTTTCAGGGAAAAGGACTACCCCAAGCCCCTTAAGATAAAATGCCAACATCCTGGAATGTGCTCCAGGCCCTATGTGACTACCCCATGCCTATAGCTACCTCATTATCTACCACTTCTGATCACACTGGTCTTTCAGATCCGCAAATGATTTTCTTTCCTGGAATGTTCTTCTCCTTTATTCTTCTGGACATTTCAGGACAATAATACCTACTGACATTTCAGGTAGTAGCTAAAATATGATTTCTTAACAGAGGCTGTGGCTCAGCCCTACCCAACTCCCCTTCACAAGTAGGTCAACTTTGCCAGTCATATGCCTTCATAGCGGCTATTACAATTGGGCTTTATTAACTCTTAGTATGATGATGTACTTAATGCTTGTCTTCCCTGGTGGAATTTTAGCTCATTGATGGCAGGTATAATGTCTCTTCCTTTTATTCCTGTATCCCTTGCACTAAGAACTATATAAATATTAACTGTTAATGAAATAAATGAATAGAAACATTTTATATGGCAGGCTAGCCACACAGAAGACCTCTCCAGGTCTCTTGTCTGCCTTCCTCTCATGCTCTGGAGCTTCCCAGTTCTGTGGTCCTGGACACTGATTACCATATCTCTTCTCTCTGTGGCCTATTGAATTGGAGAAGAGCTTAGAAAAGCTTTCCTGGTTGACTTTCAATACTTGGAATTTGCCACTCCATACATTTGTTGTGTCCTCCAACCCCAGACGCCTTAATGATTAGGCAAGACATTGTGATACCACTGTAATAATCTGATTATTATTTAACAGGAAAGGAATACAGGGAAGACTGGATAATATAAACATGCCATTTATACAGCTTTGCTAGAAAGCTGTAATTTAACATTCACCAAGTCTGTTCCCCGCTGATCATTGGGGGAAGGGCCTGGACAAAGGCAGTTTAGACATGTGCCCAATAAGGTCTGAGTGACCTGGGAAAGTGCTTACCTGTCTGTCAATCACATCTGGGGACAGGTAACTGGCCAGAATAGGCGTGGCCACTGCAAGGGTGGGAAACCTGAACATTTAAACTTCTGAACAAAGGGAGTTTGTTCTCTTGGCCCTTGCCTCTTGGCCCTCTAGCTACCTTGGGACTCCTGATGCAGAGAGCACATTCCCCTCCATTCCCTGCAAATGGCTCACAGCCATGTAGACTCCACACAATGGATGAATGGACTGAATCTGGACTGACTGGACTAGACTCAGTTCCATCATGGGATGGAAGCTCTGGATACTAGCCCTGCTTTTAACTCTACTGGAACCCAGCTGCACCTTTCTCAGGATTGTGTTAAGGGACATGGGACTTTACAACCCAAGAAATATAATTCCACACCCATAAAAACCATTCGCCATCCCATGCAAGTCTTAGAAAATACATTCTCTAAAGATATCATAAAAACCCCACTCCCACGAGCAACAGAAAAGTTCGATTCTCTAGTAAAAATTGGACATGAAGAAAGGAGAGCATGTCTGACTTCAACATTCCAGGCTATTCTTCTCCATTCGCACTACCACGCTCTGTCCTGTCCCCTGAGTGTTCTCCGTGTACCATCTCTTCTAAAGCCACAGTCACACTGCCTGTTCCTGGCTCTCCTCTAGGCTGTCCCTCAGCTACAGCCCAAGGCCCATGAAGCTTCTAGTACCAGTATATTAACAGTATGATCTACCAATAACACTTGATTTGCCAACATGTCTTGTTCGAGGTGCTTTTTTTGTGGTTGTTTGCCTATGAATAAGACTATGGGGTTACATATCAACAAGTATACATACACCAAATGTTTGTTTAATTTCCTCTCATCTATTAAAAAATTCCATATCACTTTAATATTCAGAAAGTCCTTTAGCACTGCCCTGTTCAACACAGTGGCCACAAACTACATGTGAGTATTTGAAATGTGGCAAGGGTCTCACTAGCCATATTTCACAAACTCAATAGCCTCGTGTAGATACTGGTTACTGTATTAGTGTGACTATAGGACATTTCCATCAGCACAGAATATTTTTCTTTTTTTTAAGTTAGGATGGTAGCTACGTATTGCCTTGCATTCACTTCACAATGCCCTGCAAGATTGTCTCTAATGGGGCTTTCTATTTCCATGCTGTGAGTCCATCTCAAAGCTTTGTGCCCTGGCTCTCACCTCCTTTCCCCGTCCCCTAGGACTCAGGTTTGATGCTTTCATTAACTGCTCTATAGATAAATCCAAATACTATCCTTGGTAATCTCATCTGTCCTCTTATTATAATTTACCCTAGGCAAGCCAAGCTCTTGCTTTTAGTAAATTTACTCTTTCAAATTCAAAGTATGATAATAGAAACAGATCCAGGTGCCTCTTCAACAATTTCCTGAAGGCAAGTTTGCTTCTCCCAGGAAAATACCTCCTTCTAAAAAACAAAGGAGCCAGACACTGAGTATAGTGGTGCCCATCTTCTTACTGAATGTGCAATGGGGCTAACATGAAGTTGCCTGTGGGAAGCACATCCTCCACTCTCTGTACCTCTTAGTGCTGGTCAAAACCAATCTGGTTGAAAGCAAGCAGGCTTGGGCAAGTCTCAGAGCTCCGCTTTTTGTAGCAAGTGGACTGTGTCTACTTTCAGCTCAGGCCATTTGAACTCTTTTGCCCTTTTCTATTTGCCATCCCTTCTAGCCTTTCTTAACCAGTTCACAGATAACTGGGGAGAAACAGGAAGTCAAGGCAGATCCTACCCTGTAAAATACGCAGGAAAGGGAGACATTCAGAGGAGACTGGGAAGAAGCTATTGTTCCTGTGATAAGGGATTAATATCCAAAATTTATTTAAAAATCATACAATTTAACACCAAGAAAATAAGCAATCCAATTAAAAATGGGCAGAGGACCTGAATAGACATTTCTCCAATGTTTTCAGGTTTTATATTTAAATCTTTAATCAACTTGAATTAAATCTGGCACAAGACAGGGGTCTACATCTATTCTGTACTTTCCAAATGATTATTCATTTAACCCCGGTTTCTAAGTAACCACACCATCTTTACCTCTCACTTAACTTCTCACTAACATAAACTCTATCAACATTTTTGTCTATTTCTGAACCATATAATGATTTCACATCTGTTAGTAAGATTCTCCCTCATTAATCTTTTTCTATAGCAATTTCTTTGCCAGTAGCATTCTAATTTTTAAGTAGTTTTTTTTTAAAGTAGTCATTTGCTATATTTGATTGGAATTGTTCTAAATATATGGAAATATTAGAGAGAATCAGTATCCTTCAATAATAACTTTCTATTGAGGCATTTAATATCAAATCCTTAATTATTAATGCTAAATATAAATCTGCCATCCAATGTAACTGAAACAAACAGGTTCTATTAAAATATTATCAATGAGATATTTATGATGTCATAAAACAGGAATGTGTTCTGTATTGCCTTCTCTTTAAATTTTACCGAAGTCCTTTTTTAGATAAACCATAATGATTCTTTCTGGAATAGTCATAAATTTGGTGACCCCCCCAACAGTCCCCTGGGCCTTGTATCTAATTTCAATCCAAAAGGATGATTTAAGATCAGTTCCTCTAACTTCCAAATAAGCCACCTGCCAGCATTTAATTGGCTCATATCTAACACTTGGGCTCTGCAGGTCAACTCAGTTAGTTACTTGAATGCACATTTTTGCAACTAATTTATCTTGGAAATTTTATTAGGAATGGCATTGCTTAAAATTAATAACTTTTGAGTGAATTATTGCAAGGTTATGGTCATGGTGGGTGATTGTAAATTCTCAGAACATTTTCAGAATCACTGGGACTACACTTCATGGCCCAGAGGTCCCAAGTTTGGAGGCTGTCCTGTTCCCAGCATATCAGGACTGTTTTCTTAGTCCTACTCAAGTGTGTTTCTTTGTTCCACCCCTGTGTGAAGACCAAATAGCCTTATTTAGAAAAATGAGTTTTTTCAAACACTGTAATATTTTTGAGATAAGTCAGTCCACTATTTATGTTTTTGAACACTTGCATATGATTTATGTGACACATCGATTTTATTCTCAGTCTTCCCTTAGTATAACTTCAATCTGTTCCTCAAAATTTGTCCAAAGTGCCATTGTGAAACATGTTTCCTTAGCCACTCCTCTCTTTTTTGACATTTTTATACAAATTAAACAGAGGAGACCCTATGGATGGACGTAACTCCACAAAAGTGTGGCTTGAAGTGAAAACTATAACTTTTTCTCAGTTTGTAGTAAAATGCATGTTTATTTTAAATATAACATTTATCATCTTAAGCTATTTTTAAGTGTACAGCTCAGTACTTTTAGGTATATTGTGTAACCAATTTCCAAATTTTTTTATCTTGTAGAATTGAAACTCTGTACTATTAAACAATAACTCCTGCCCTAGCCAGTTTGACTCAGTGGATAGAGCATCAGCTTATGGACTAAAGGGTCCTGGGTTTGATTCCGGTCAAGGGCACATACCTCTGTTGCAGGTTCCTCCCCGTCCCAAGCCCTGGTGGGGGCTTCAATGTGTTTCTGTCACATTGATCTTTTTCTCCAAAAATCAATGGGAAAATACCTCCAGGTGAGGATTAAAAAATAAAATAATTTAAAGAAACACAATAATTCCTCATGTAAGTGGAATTATTCAGTATTTGTCTTTTTGTGACTGGCTCATTTCACTTAGCACAATGTCCTATAGGTTCAGCCATGTGGTAGCAGGTATCAACATTTTCTTTTCCTTTATAAGGCTGAATAATAGTCTATTACATGTGTCAGTATATACCACATTTTGTTTTTCCATTCATCTGTCATTTACCTTTTGGTTAGTGTGAGTAATACTACCACTATGAATATCATCATGCAAATATCTTTTCAAGACCTCCCCTGCAATTGTTTTTGATATATACCCAGAAGTGGGATTGCTGAATCATATGGGTAATTCTATTTTTAATTTTTTGATGACTGTCATACTGTTTTTTATAGCTGCTGCCCCATTTTACATTTCCACAGGTTTGCAATTCCTCCAAATCCTTGACAACAATTGCTTTGTTTTATTTTATTTTGTTTTGTTTATAATAGTCATCCTAATATGTGTCAGGTGGTATCTCATAGTGCTTTTGATTGGCACTTCCTGAGGGATTAGGAATGACAATAATCTTTTCATATGCTTATTGGCCATTTGTATATCATCTTTGAAGGATTATCTATTCAAGCACTTAACCATTTTAATTGCATTATTTTGTTGTTGTTGAGTTGTAGGAGTTCTTTATAGACAGTATTCTGAAATTAATCCCCTATGTAGTTGGAAATGTTTTCTCCCGTTCTGAATTCTGTTGATGCATCCTTTTATGCACAAAAGTTTTAAATTTTGATCTATTCCAATATATTAGTTTTTACTTTAGTTGTTTGTACTTTTGGTGTCATTACTAAGTAGTCAATGCTAAATCCATTATCATGAAGTTTTTTCATATTTTCTTCTAAGAGTTTTGTAGCTTTAGCTCTTATGTTTATGTCTTTGTTCCATTTTAAGTTAATTTTTGTATATGGTGTAAGATAAGGGTCCACAAATTGGTTATACAAGAAAGTGGTTACACAATAATGTGAATATACCTAAAACTTCTTTCTTTTGTTTGTGGATATTTATTTTCCAAACACTATTTATTGAAAAGATTGTTTATTCCACATTGAATGCCCTTGGCTTCCTTGTCAAAAATCAATTGACTAGAGGTGATAGCAAAGTAGGTAAACACTCTGATTGCCTCCTCCCATGACCACATCAAAATTATAACTAAATATATAAAAATCAACCTGGAAAACCATCTGAAAACTAGCTGAACAGAATCCCAATAACCAAGGATATAAAGAAGAAGCCATGTTGCTGGTAGAAAGGATGGAGATGTGAAATGGGCTGCCCCACACTCATATGTGGCAGTGTTAGCACAGGTAGCTAAATATTAATAAAGTAAGAGAACAAAGGGAATCAGATATTATGAAGCATAATCAACTAGGGAACCTAGGCTTACTTCACTAGGATCTTATAGCTTCACACACTCCCCAGGGCATCCTCCGCACTTGGGACCAAATCTTCAAGAGCAGGCATACTGGGGGAGGAATACAAACAGCAGGAGAAATTTCTCTGTTGGGAACATGCCCAGTAGAGGCCAAGATGGCAACCATAAAGGTCTGTCTGTCTAGCCTTGGAAAAGGATCAGATTGGATAAGGAACACGGGGCCTCAGGATTTCTAGGAAAAGGACTGGTTAAGGGGAGGATCCAGCACAAGCCCACAAAGGATTAGGAAGTTGATTGGTTCTTTTGAAAAAGTAGTTCTTCCAAAGCCCAAGATAATATCAGCCCAACCAAGAGTTCTCTTTCTCTCTCTCTCTCTCTCTCTCTCTCTCTCTCTCTCTCTCTCACACACACACACACACACACTTGCACCATTTATTGTCACACACACACACACACACACACACACACTCGCACCATTTATTGGGACACGTTTTGTGACAGCCATGTACATCTAGCTGAAACTCGGGGCCCCAACAGACCAAGTGGGTTTCAAAAGACTAAACTTTAGTATGGCACAGAGTCTCTCAACACTGTTCCTTGTTCTGGGCTTGATGACAACAAGGCTGGACTCTTTCAATGGCAGGACAAATGGACATGAGACATTGGGAACACAGGGACAGTCATTTGATTTTGCTTCTACAATGAATCTTACCACAAAGCCTCAACCTCCCATGCCTGTATCTCTTTGAATGTTTTCCTTGCATTTCTTTGAAAGAAGCCCATTTCCATGGTCAAGAATAGTTGAGAATTGGGAGGAATACCATAGCTGCAGAGGATCTCCTTAGGGAGCAAGAGGGTCCCAGGCCTCCACTGGAGACACTGGAGCACAAGTGCCAGGAAGAGTTGTCCCCAAAACTTCCAGGTGAAAATCAGTGGGGATTCCATTTATTCAGGTGAGACAGAGGCTGCTGGAAACCCAGGCATCCTCTTAAAGGAAAGGGCCCATGCACAGGCCCTGGTGAAGGTGCTGTGGCTAGGAGTGGTGTCAGAGATATACAGGAGAAACTGAGTTTGTGTGGCTTCAGAGTGATAGCTGGAGGAATAGCTGACTTTATTCCTGTGTTGAGCTCACCTCCCACACAGCCAGCCGTGGGGCACCATCTTTCCTATATTGGAAAGTACCCTCACAGGGCCACATCTGAATCTGCATTAATATAGTAAACACCCCTTGCCCCACCCGGTAATTCCCTGAGAACTTGCCTCACCCAACTTGCAAACTACCTAAAGTTCTTTCAGAGGCTGAGACTTATAGGCAGCCAGCAGGCAGTGGCTGATCTCATCCTACAGTAGAGCCCCCAAAAGACACCAAAACCAACACACCCAGTCGACAACTTCAGCCACAACAGAGCACCAGTAAAGCTCCATAAGCTTTAGGACAGCCTTGGCAGGCATCAGAGAGAACTGGGCAAATCACACTCCATGGGATCAGCACCAACATAGCAGCTCCTATGCTGTGGCCATGGCCAATATTCACAGCCAGTCAGCCTGAGGGTAACCTGACCCACTGATGTGCCTACAGCAATCAAGGCTCAACTACAACAGAAGAGTACACACAACCCACACAAGGGACACATGTGAAGCATTCAGTAGAGGGGATCAGGGAGATTGTGCCCCAGGGCTCCACATACTACATAAGGCCACCCTGTCAAGATTGAGAGATGTAGTGGATCTACCTAAGACACAGAAACTAACAGAGAGGCAGCCAAAATCAGGAAACTAAGAAACATGGCCCAAGTGGGGGAACAGAAGAAAATGCCAGAAAAAGAACTAAACCAAATGAAGGCCAGCAATTTACCTGAGACAGAGTTCAAAACACTGGTTATCAGAATACTCAAGAAACATATGAGAACTGCAACAAAGAGATAGTAAGCATAAAAATGACAAGAAATAAAAGAGAAACAATCAGAAATGAGCAATACAATAACTAACATAAAAAATACACTTGAAAAAAATCAACAGCAGATTACATGAGGCAGAGGATCGAATCAGTCATTTGGAAGATAAGGCAACAAAAAACAAAACAACAAAAAGAAAAAGGAATTTAAAAAATTTAAGAGACTTCTAAGACAACATCAACAGTAACAACATTCACATCAGAGGGATACCTGAAAAAGAAGAGAAAGCAAGAGATTGAAACCCTATTTGAAGAAATAATGATTGAATACTTCCCTACCCTGCCTAAGGAAATAGCTATACAAGTCCAAGAAGAGCAGAGTTCCAAGCAAGATGAATCCAAAAAGACACAGACAAAGAGAGAATCAAAAGAAGCAATTAAAAGGCAGTTAGTTACCTACAAGGAAGCTCCTGTAAGACTATCAGCTGATTTCTCAACAGAAACCTTCGGGTCAGAAGGTATTGGCATGAAATATTCAAAGTGAGGAAATGTAAGGACCTACAACCAAGATCATACTACCCAGCAAAGCCATTTAAAATTGAATGAGAGATAAAGAGCTTCCCAGACAAGAAAAAGTTAAGGGAGTTCATCACTACCAAACCATTATTATAATAAATGTTAAAGGTACTTCTTTAAGAAGAAGGGAAAAACATAAATATGAATAATAAAATGGTAATAATTACATACCTATGAATACTCACCTTATCTATAAGTGGATTAAATGCTTCAATCAAAAGACATAGGGTAGCTGAATGAATTCATAAAAAGACACATACATATGCTGTCTACAAGAGACCCTCTTCAGATGGAAAGACACACATATTGAAAGGAAAGGAAAGGAAAGGAAAGGAAAGGAAAAGAAAGGAAAGGAAAGGAAAGGGAAGGAAAGGAAAGGAAAGGAAAAGAAAGGAAAGGAAAGGAAAGGGAAGGAAAGGAAAGGAAAGGAAAAGAAAGGAAAGGAAAGGAAAGGGGGAAAATATTTCATTGAAATAGAAATTAAGAAAAAAAGCCTAGAGTAACAATGTTTATATCTGATAAAATAGACTTTAAAATAAAGGCTACATTAAGAAGCAAAGAATGACATTTTATAATGATATAGGGTTTAATACAACAATTATTACCCTTCTAAACATTTATACACCCACCATAGGAGCATCCAAGTATAGAAAGCAAATAGTGATGGACATAAAGGGAAAGATCAATAGTGATACAGTCATAGTAGTGGACTCTGGCACCCCATTTTCATCAAGTGATAGATCTTCCAGACAGAAAATCAACAATGAAACAACAGCCTTTAATGACAGATTAAACCAGGATTTAATTGATATTTTTACAGCATTTACCCTAAAGCAGCAGAAGATATATTTATTTCAAGTGAATGTAAGACTATCATTATTTACAATAGCCAATATATAAAAGCAACCTAAGTGCCCATCAATGGACAATTGAATAAAGAAGATGTGGTACATAATATAATGGAATATTACTTGACCATAAAAAGTAATGCAATATTACTATTTGTGACAACATGGATAGACCTAGTGGGTATTAGCTAAGTGAAATATTTCAGACAGAGAAAGACAAATACCATGTGATTTCATTTTATGTGTAATCTAAATAACAAAATAAACTAATAAATAAAACAAAAAGACTCATAGATACAGAGAACAAACTGATAGTTACCAGATGGGAGTGGGGTGTTTGGTAGGGCGGGTAAAAATATGAAGAATTAAGAAGTACAAATTGGTACTTACAAAATAGTCATGGGGATGTGAAGTATAGCATAGGGAAAATAGTCAATAACATTGTAGTACTATAGTTCCAGGTGGATACTAGACTCATCAGGAGATCACTTTGTAAATTATATAAATGTCTAACCACTATGCTGTATGCCTGAAACTAATATAAAAATATTCAATATCAACTGTAACTGAAAAATAAAATAAAAATGTCTTTTTGAGTGCTCTAGAGAGTGCCGAAAAGCAGGAAGTCAAAAGTTGGAAGAAGTGATTGCCAATGACCAGCACCAGTTTTGCCCTATGGGCAATGATGGTGTGGGCAGGAGAAATTAAAACCTCTACAGCAAGATGATTTAGAGGAAGGAGACTTGGGAAACTAGGACCACTGGAGAGTAATGGGGGAAACTCCAGAAAGAGAGAACCAGATAAGGGAATGTCAAAGTCTGTGTATAAACTTTTTCCAAGACTGGCAGGCTGTTGAACCCACATGCAGAGCCACCATCAAGACAGGTTAAGTTTGCATTTTGAACTTAACCAAGTTAACTGCCTTCTAAAGGGGAAAAAACACTCTGGAGGAATATAATAGAATTGAGAGTTTCCATAAAAGAATATTAAAATGTCAAAGACCCAAACCAAAATTACTTGACATATGAAGACCTAGGTCAGTGGTTCTCAACCTTCTGACCCTTTAAATACAGTTCTTCATGTTGTAACCCAACCAAAAAATTATTTTCGTTGCAACTTCATAACTGTAATGTTGCTACTGTTATGAATCATAATGTAAATATCTGATATGCAGGATGGTTTTAGGCGACCCCTGTGAAAGGGGTCGCGACCCACAGGTTGAGAACCATTGACCTCGGTAAATATGGCAAATTCCTAAGGGAAAGAACAATCAACAGATGCCAACTCCAAGAAAATACAGACATTGTAACTTTCAGAAAAGAACTTTAAAGCACTTATTGTAACTATTTTCAATCAACTAAAAGAAAATATGCTGTAATAAATGAATATAGCAATCTCAGAAGAAAATGTAAAATCTTGACATGCTTATTTTTAAAGTGAGGGAAAAGTGTGAAGTTATAACAAATGTGTGAAAAGTTGTACATAACCCTGAATGTACAATGATGGTGTTTCAGTCACATGGCTGCCATCTATCATGGGTATACTGAGTGACAAAGAAATGGGAACTGCTGTATTAAACAGTAAGAAGCTATGATTAAAAAAATCAATTGACCACATACACATGGGTTTATTTCTGGGCTTTCCATTCTATTCTACTGGTCTTTATGTCTGTACCACACTGTTTTGTTTATTGTACCTTTGTAATAAGTTTTAAATTCAGGAACTGTGAAGCCTACAAATTTGTTCTTTTTTGAAGATTGTTTTGGTTACTGAGGGAGAGACTGCACTGTTAATGAGGAAGAGGCACGCCTTCCCCCTGGTACGGAGCCCTTTGCCAGGGCATCAGCTCACTGAGCAGAGCTACCCCCTCACCTGAGAAACCACTTGAAGGGATAAGCCTGCGTATCCAGATATAGAGGCCCTGACACTCAGCAAATACCTTCTAAATTTGATAATGTCTTCTCTTTAATGAAGCCAGATTATCAGAGCTATTGACTGTTTCTCAGTGATTAGACATTAAAATACATTGGTTGTTTTGACATCTTACAAATGAGCTTTTATTTCCCTGTTTTTCTGTGATGCCCACAGTTTATACTAAGGGGCACTATGTAGAGGCCTAAGCAACATGTGTTCATTGCTCTTGCCCTAGGGGCTTGGTGAGAATGTGATCTCCTCACCAAGGCCCATAGGAGACACACCAAGAACTGTTTGTATAATATAAACCCTGCAACTGGTCTTCTTTGGATGATGTTGTAAGTAATGCTCTTGTTCTGTTATGATTGGCTCCTGAAATACTTCAAGGTAAATGTGTAACCCAGCTTTTACAATTGTACAGGACTCTCTGGCATATATTTTTGAGTACCGAATTTAGCTACCCCTCTTGTATTTATGAATGGCATTCATACTCTGGAATGAGAAGAGATTTTCACATATACTTTATTTCATAAAATGAACCTGTGGTTTTGAGGAGAACATATATATTATTAAGGCCAATTTGGCTGCATTTAACAGAAAACTGACTCAAACCACTCTAAGCAAGAAATGGGGTTTTATTGGCTCATAAGACTGGGAGGAATGGGTAGATATGGGGTTTAAAAGATGTTATCAGAACAGTCTCTGTGTCCTGTCTCTGACTCGAACTTTTGTTTCCTCTGTGCCAGCTGCATTCTTAGTTGTGTCTTCTGTAAGGTAGCATATTGTTGCAGAAGGACTAACTTATAGACCTCCTCTCCATAATCTCAGTGGGCCTGGAGCATCTCCTCCTTAGTGATTCCAGCCTAATCCCTGGGAGGGTGTCATTGGTCTGTGTGTCCACTCATGGACTAATCACTACGGCAGAAAGAGGCAGCGTTCTGTGTGGCCTGGTCTGAGTCATATGCCTCCCCTAATGCTAAGGGAGGGGCCATGACTCTAAACTTCATAGGCTGAGCATGAGTGCTGTAAAATTGGAATGCTATTGCCAAAATAAGTAGAAAGGGATGCTGAGCAGAAAAAGTACTGATTTTCCCTACAATATAATTAAAAGGATTTCTCAAGAATAGCAAGCCCATTCCCTTTCATATGGGAATTTCTTCTTCAGTGTTCTTCCACATATTCCACCTGATTTCCCTTTTAACACACCCCAATATGAAGAACTCACTATTTCCAATTGTCTTCCATCTAATGCTGTACAAGCTAGTTGTCAGAAAAATATTCTTTATTTTAGCAATTAAATAAATATTCTTTATTTAATTGCTAAGCAATTGACATAACTCTACTGATCAGAACTCCATAATTTAAAATTATAATCTTATCTTCACAAAAAAGTACTTTAAATGCTTGAGTCAATTTTAGCATATCTTTTATACAGGGTGGAGCAGAAATAGTTTTACAATACTGTATGGAAAATAATACAATAATCTATACTAATAAAAGGGTAATATGCTAATTAGGGCAGCCGTCTTCCAGATGTCCTTCCAGACAAAGTCACAGTGGGGGCTGCAAAGGGCCGAGGCTCAGGCCAGCAGTGGCAGCAGCAGCAGGTATTGGAAGCAGCACCTTCCCCTGATCTGCCAGGGCCGAGGCAGAGGTGGTTAAGGGCAATCAGGACAGTAGGAGAGCAAGTTAGGGGTGATCAGGCCAGCAGGCAGAGGGGTTAGGAGTGATCAGGCAAGCAGGCGGAGGGCTTAGGGGCACGAGAGCAAGTTAGGGGTGATCAGGCCAGCAGGCAGAGGCATTTAGGGGTGATCAGACAGGCAGGCAAAGGGGTTAGGAGTGATCAGGCAAGCAGGCAGAGGCATTTAGGGGCAATCAGGCAGGCAGGCAGAAGAGCGGTTAGGAGCCAGCAGTCCCCGATTGCAAGAGGGATGTCCAACTGCCAATTTAGGCCCGATCCCAGGGAGTCGGACATTCCCCAAGGGGTCCCAGATCGGAAAGGGTGCAGGCTGGGCTGAGGGCCTCCCCACCCCACCCGTACACAAATTTCATGCACCGGGATTCTAGTTAATAAATAATAGTACAAAAAGAAACTCTTTGTTTTGAGTACTCACAACTGCAAACCTTCTTTCGCCCCACCCTGTATTTCATGTTCTACCTTCCCAGTGCCTTTTTAAGATTCCTGATTCAATCTCTATTCCAGATCAAAGGCATTCTTCTTTACAGATCCAGTGGACTCTGGTGATCTTGTGGACTTCACCAGCCACCAGAAACTTCCTCCTTGTATATATTATGTAATTAAATATTTTAGTGGCTCAAGAGTTGGAAATAGTATCCAAATATTGATTAAAATATAACTCCCATAGTAAGCTCCAAAATGGGTTATATATTTTTTAAACAATCACAATTTTGTTTCATATTAAGCTTAACAATAGTGACAACCATTTATTGTAAAATTCCTTAAGTAAATTATCTATAATTCCTACAATAACTTTCAAGATTATTTACTATTATTGCTATCCAAGTTTATAGACTCAATTTAAGTAACTTGAAAAAAAGATCTCAGGAGATGCAATATGGCAACAAAGAAGGTGGATGTTACCCTCACCTCGTCCCAGGACCAAATTAAAATTACAACTAAAATATAGAGCAATTAACCTGAATAACCAACTAAAGACTAGCTGAAGAGAAGTCATATAACCAAGGATTTACAGAAGCCACCTCAAGACTGGGAAGAAGCAGGGAGATGTGAAAAGGCTAGCCCCAATCCCATGGGCAGCAATTAAAATTTCAGAGGGATAGTTCAGCTGTGGGGGTTTCCCCAAGAAGCATGGTATCTCAACCCAAGCCCACAGCCCAGAGTACCAGAACCAAAAAGAGGTGCCTATATATGTGTCTGTAAAAATCAGTGGGGAGTTTGTCTGCCAGAGAGAGATATAAATCTGCTAGAGATTCAAGTGCCCTATTAAAAGGCCAACTCACAAAATCTCATTCACAGCCACTCTCCCTGGGCTCCAGTGGAGGCATGGTGGAGCAGACTACAGTCACATGAGGAGTCTGGGGTTGTGGCTGTGGGGAGAGAGCTGAAGCCCCATGGGTCCCTGTGGTGAGTCACTCTCCAACACCCGAGTCACCATCATTCTTGGGTAGTGCACTCCCCTCCATATGGTATCAGCCTGTAAGAAAGCAATAGCCCCAACTTCTAGACTCCCTTTCTCCCCACCCTGCAGAGCTTGCACCCTGCTGAGGAGTCAGCTGCATGGGTCTGAGTGTAGAGGTCTGGGCAGACTCAGGAGGTGTAACTGAGTTGTGGGGCTTTGGTGCAGGAACCATTTCTTCCAATTTCCCATGAACCTGAATGGTGCCTCACCTCACAGGAGATGCACTAGCCCCAATCTCTGGGCTTCCAGTGGCCCCACCTCCTGTCCCCTGGCGGCTCCACCCTGATAAGGTGTGGGCAGAATCTTGGACAGACTGAGTTGTGTGACTTTCTTGTGCAGGAGCCACTTTCCCATCTTTCCCCCAGCCTGACTGGCACCTCCCCATCATGGAACATACAGTAAAGAGAGAGATTTACAGTAATACAATCATCGTAGGGAATTTTAACACCCTAATGACATCAATAGGTAGATCTTCCAGACAAAAACTCAACAAGGAAACAACAGCCTTAAATGACACAGTAGATCAGATGGATTTAGTTGTTATTTTCAGATATTCAAAACAGTAGGATATACATTCTTTTCAAGTGCACATGGGTCATTTTCTAAGAAAGACCATATGTTAAGACACAAAACAAGTCTCAATAAATTTAAAAAGATTGAAATCATATCAAGCATCTTCTCTGACCATAATGTTATGAAACTAGAAATCAATCAGAAGAAAAAAACTGAAAAACACACAAAAGCATATGGCATGTTACTAAAGAATGAATGGGTTAACAATGATATCAAGAAAGAAAACTAAAGATACTTTGAGACAAATCAAAATAAAAACATAACAATGCAAAATCTACAAGATACAGCAAAAGCAGTCCTAAGTGGGAAATTCATAACATTATAAGCCAACCTCAAGAAACAAGAAAAATATCAAATAAACAATTTAACTTTATACTTAAAGGAACTTAAAAAGAACAATAAACAGAGCCAAAGTGAGTAGGAGAAAGAGAATAATAATGAACAGAGCAGAAGTAATTGAAACAGAGCCTAAAAAAATAACAATACAAAAGATCAATGAAAACAAGAGCTGGTTCTTTGAAAAGATAAACAAGACTGATGAACCTTTAACCTGACTTAACAAGAAAAAAAAGAGAGGAACCAAATAATAAAATCAGAAGTGAAAGAAAAATAACAACTGCTACCAAAAAAAATACAAAGGATAGTAAGAAAATTTTATGAAGAACTAGATGCCAACAAATTGGACAATCTGGACAAAATGGATAAATTCTAGGAAATATACAATCTTCCAAAACTGAATCAGGAAGAATAAGATAATCTGAATAAACAGATTACATTTAGTAAAATTGAAGCAGTAATGAAAAAACTGCCAACAAACAAAAGTCCTAGACTGGATGGCTTTCACAGGTTAACTTTATCAAACATTCAAAGAAGAATTAATACCTATCCTCCTCAAACTGTTCCAAAGAAATTCAAGTGGAGTGAAGACTCCCAATCTATTCTTATAAGGCCAGGATTATCCCAATTTCAAAACCAAATAAAGACACTACAAAGAAAAAATTATAGGCTAATATCCCTAATGAACATAGATGCTAAAATCCTCAACAAAATATTAGCAAACTGGTTCCAGCAATACATTAAAAAGATCATATACCATGATCATGTGGAATTTATTCTGTGCATCCAAGGTTGGTACAATATCTGAAAATCAATAAACTTGACATACCACATAAACAAAATGAATGATTAAAACCACATTATCATATCGATAGATGCAGAAAAAGCATTTTACAATATCCAGCATCCATTTCTGATAAAAACTCTCAGTAACATGGGAATAGATGGAACATACCTCAACATAATAAAGGCCAAATATAATAAACCCACAACCCACATTATACTCAATGGGCAAAACTATAAGTGTTTCCTTTAAGGATAGGAACAAGACAGGGATGTCTGGTTTCACCAGTCTTACTCATTTCAATACTGGAAGTCCTAGGCACAGCAATGAGATAAGAAGAAATAAAAGCATCAAAATTAGAAAGAAAGAAGTAAAACTGTCATTATTTGCAGATGAGATGGTATTTTATGTAGAGAACCCTAAACATTCCACCAAAAAAAATACTGGAACTGATAAATGAATTCAGTAAATTAACAGGATACAAAATAAATATCCAAAAATCAGTTGCATTTTTATACACCAATAAATAAATATTAGAAAGAAACATTAAGAATGCAATCCCATATACAATTGCATCAAATTAAAAAAATTCCTATTAATAAATTTAACCAGGGAGGTAAAAGACCTGTACTCAGAAAATTATAAGATACTGATGAAAGAAATTAAAGGAGATACAAATAAGTGGAAGTATATACCATGTTCATGAATAGAAAAAATTAATAGCATTAAAATTTCCATACTATCAAAGCAATGCAATTCCTGTCAAGCTACCAATGCTGTAATTCACAGAACTAAAACAAATATTCCAAAAATTTATATGGAACCACAAAAGACCCACAGCAATCTTGAAAAAGAAGAAGTTGGAGGTATCATGCTACTTGATATTAAACCAAGGGTGGGCAAACTTTTTGACTCGAGGGCCACAATGGGTTCTTAAACTGGACCGGAGGGCCGGAACAAAAGCATGGATGGAGTGTTTGTGTGAACTAATATAAATTCAAAGTAAACATCATTACATAAAAGGTTACGGTCTTTTTTTTTTTTTAGTTTTATTCATTTCAAACGGGCCGGATCCGGCCCGCGGGCCTTAGTTTGCTCAGGCTGTATTAAACTATACTACAAGGCTATAGTAATTAAAACCACATGATTCTGGCATAAAAACAGACATATAGGTCAATAGAACAGAATAGAGAGCCCAGAAATAAACCAAATCCTTCATAGTTAATTAATTTTTGACAAAGGAGTCAAGAACATCCAATGCAGTATTCTATTAATGGTGCTGGGAAAATTGTATAAATATGTGCCAAAATGAAACTAGACCACCTTCTTACACCATACACAAGAATAAACTCAAAATGCGTTAGAGTTAAAGTTTAACTTAAAACCATAAAAATCCTAAAAGAAAACATAGGCAGTAAAATCTTCAACAGATCTCCTGGTAATGCTTTTCGGATATATTTCCTCATGCAAGGGAAATAAAAGAAAAAATACACAAATGGGACTACATCAAATTAAAATGTTTTTTGCACAGCAAAAGCAACCATCAAAAAAATAAAAAGCAACTCACTGAATGGGAGAACATATTCGCCAATGATACAGCTGATAAGGGCTTAATATTCAAATTGTATAAAGAACTCAACTCAATACCAAAAAAACAAGCAATTCAATTAAAAAATGGACAAATTACCTGAATTGTCAGCTCTGAAGACAGCATATAAATACGCAATAGACATATGAAAAGATGCTCAACATCACTAAACATTAGAAAAATGCAAATTAAAACCACAATGAAGTATCACCTCACACCTGTTAGAATAGCTATCTTACCTAATAATAGACAAACATGTAAATTAACTGTCCCTCCACTACACCCACCAGCCAATCAGGAGAGTATGCAAATTAACCCAACAAAGATGGCGGTTAATTTGCATACATTGGGGCAAAGCGAAGACTGAAGGCTTCATCCGGAGCCACAAAGACTGAAGGCTCTGGCCGGAGCGAAGGCCTGGGTCCCGGGTGCCGGAGAAAAACCGGTGCCAGCAGCCAGGGGAAGGGAAGGCCTATTGCATGAATCTCTTCATGCAATGGGCCTCTAGTTATCAATAAATCAACAAACAACCATTGTTGGTGAGGACATGGAAAAAAAGGAATCACCTTGTGCACTGTTGGTGGGAATGTAGATTGGTACTACCACTGTAGAAAACATTTTGGAATTTTCTTTAAAAAATAAAAAATGGAACTTATGAGCCAATGATTCCACTTCTGGGAATATATCTGAAGAAACTGGAAACACTGGTTCGAAAGAATATATGCACCCTTATGTTCATTTCAGTGTTGTTTACAATAGCCAAGATTTGGAAGCAACCCAAATGTCCATCAGTAGATGAGTGGATAAAAAAGCTTTGGTACCTTTATACATTGGAATGATACTTGGCAGTAATAAAAGAAGGAAATCTCTACCTTTTGTGACAGCATGGATGGACCTGGAGATTATGCTAAGTGAAATAAGCCAGTCAGAGAAAGACAAGTACCATATGATTTCACTTATATGTGGAATCTAATGAACAAAATAAACTAACAAACAAAATAAAAACAGACTCATGTATATAGAGAACAGACTGACAGCTGTCAGGTGGGTGTGGGGGTGGGAGCTGTGTGAAAAAGTTGAAGGGATTAAATAAAAAAGAAAAACTCATAGACGCAGATAACAACATGGTGATTACCAGATGGAAAGGGGGGTGAAGGAAGGTAGAAGAGGGTAAAGGAGGGACAAACAGTGATGGAAGGAGACTGACTAGGGGATGGTGAGCACACAATACAATATACAGATAATATATCATAGAATTGTACACCTCAAACCTATGTAACTTTAATAACCAATATCACCCCAATATATTCAATAAAAATAAAAAGAAAATGGGGGGGAGGGGAGAAAGATCTCAAAGTGGGTAAGTAGTCAATAGGTATTTGAACTCAGAGAACTTTGACTTCAAGCTTCACACTTGAGATCAACAGCGATCATCGGCTCTGTCACTTGAACACTTGTCAATCACTTTGTCCATTGTGCACAATACATTTGGTATTCATTCTAAGGTGGGGCTGTGCAGACAACAGTAACATAAAAAACCTAAAATTGTTATACTCATGCCAGCTTTCAGAGTTAGCCTTTGAGCAGCACCTGGGGACTTGGGTTTCAGAAGGATTCCACCATTCCCTGTTAAGAATGCCTTACTGACCTGAACTGTTTGTGCAGACAGTACAGTTTATGCTTCCCTTCAGGAAATGTGGAATTTTGTACATGTTAGGCCGAGGGTGCCTACATGGCCAGCTTCAGTAAAAACCCTGCACACTGAGTTTCCAATGACCTTCCCAGGTAGATGCTTCCCACACGCTGTCACAGCTCCCTGAGAGCAAGGCACATCCTGTGTGACCACTGGAAGAGGACTTGGAGACTTGCATCTGGCTTCCTGAGACTTCACACAACGTGTCTTTTCTCTTGGCTGATTTTGCTTTGCATCCTTTCACTGTAATAAATCATAATAAATGGTTACAGTATGCTGAGTGCTCTGAGTCCTCCTAGCAAATCACCAAACCTGGGGGTGGTCATTGGGACCTCTGACTCGGGGCTTTATATTTGTTCCTATTGAATTTAATCCTGAATTTAATTTTGAATCCTTATTCTCTCATTTTATTTTAGTTTTTACTTGGCTCCATATACATTCCTTCTAGGTTTTCATTCCATTCCTTGTTAAAAATTTTGAATGAGCCCTAACTGGTTTGGCTCAGTGGATAGAGCGTCAGCCTGTGGACTGAAGGGTCCCAGGTTTGATTCCGGTCAAGGGTACATGCCTGAGTTGTGGGATCGATCCCCAGTAGGGGGCGTGCAGGAGGCAGCCAATCTATGATTCTCTCTCATCATTGATGTTTCTATCTCTCTTTCCTTCTCCCTTCCTCTCTGAAATCAATAAAAATATGTTCAAAAAAAATAAATTAAATAAAAATAAAAATTTTGAATGAGAGGGTCAAAACACAGTATTGTGTTGAGATTAAGCTATTAATCAAATTGTTAAGTCAGAGTTTCTAAACCAGCTACACATTTTTCTACAAGTAGTATTGAAAAGAACATATTTTATTGTATTATTGTCAAAATTAAGACATATAGTTCAAAACATTTTCCCCTTTGTAATTTGTATTAAAAGTAATAACTGAAGATATTTTGACATTATTTACTTTTACTGAATTCATATTCCTCCATTGTAATCCCATTTTTATTAACAATGGTATGTAACAATTTTTTAATAATATGCTAAACATTTTTGGATTGTATCAATAACAGTATTTGAATCTCATAGTGTTTAGAGTATGTTAATTTTCATGTTTAACTAATCAGGCCATTTTCCCATTTCTTGTGTTCTTCATTCCTTTAAGAAATTGGTCAATTTTATCTAGGTTATCAAATTTGTGGGCATAGAGTTATTCATAGTATTATTCTCTTTTTATTTTTTTATGTTCATGAGGTCAGTGGTGATTGTCTTTCTTTCATTTCTCACACCAGCATTTTGTGTCTCTCGCTTTTTTTCGTGGTTATCCTGGCTAGAAGTTTGTCAATTTTATTGATATTTTCAAAGAATTATGTTTTGATTTTGTCAATTTCATTAATTGTTTTTCTGCTTCCAATTTTATTAATTTCTGCTCTAATTTTTATTACTTATTTTCTTCTGCTTACTTTATGTTTATATTGCTCTTCTTTCTCTAGTTTTCTGAGGTAGAAGTTTAAGTTATTGACTTTTGATCTTTTACTATTTCTAGTATATGCATTCAATGCTATAAATTTTCCTCTAACTACTCCCACAAATTTTGATGTTATATTTTTATTTTCATTTAACTGAAAATATTTTAAATTTCTCTTGAGACTTCTTCCTCAACTCGTTTGTTATTTTAATATTTTGAAGTGTTTTTTGGTCCAGAATATGGTCTACCTTAGTGAATGTTCCTAATAAGGTTAAGAACAATGTGTTTTTTGCTGTTGTTGGATAAAGAGTCTGTGTAATGTCATTATGTAATGTCCTCTGTATCCCTGGTGATTTTCCTTGTTCTGAAGTCAACTTTGCCTAAAATCAATCAAGAGCTACTACAGTTTTTATTTTTGTTAGCATAGTATATCTTTCTCCTTCCTTTTATTCTTAATCTGTGTCTATTTTTAATGTGGGTGTCTTACAGACCACATATTATTTGATCTTGTTTGCTATCCATCAGTTTCTGTATTCTGAGTGATGTATTTAGATCATCATTTTTTATTTAGATGTATTTAGATGTATCATTTTTAAATGATACAATTGGATTAACATCTACTATACTTGTTACTGTTTTCTATTCATTATATTTTATAAGCAATAATCACCCAATGCATTGTTGCTGTGGTTATTATGAATGGTTATCTATTAGCACAATTAAAAATTTAAAATAAAAGTTTTTATCTTACCTTTGTTTAATCCTTCCCCATGCTCTTCTTTTCTTTATGTAGATCTGAGTTTCTGACCTATATCATTGTCCTTCTGTCTGAAGAACTTCTTTTAACATTTCATACAAGGCAAGTTTATTAGGGACAAATTCCTTTAATTTTTTTGTGTGTGTCTGAAAAAGTCTTTATTTTTCCTTTACTTTTGAAGAATAATTTTCCTTAACACAATATTTCAGGCTGATTTTTTTAACACTTTAAGTATTTAATTCTGAAGGAAAACAAGAATGTTTTCTGAAGAGAAGGCTGATATAATTCTTATCCTTGTTCCTACCAATAGGTAAGGTTCCTTCCTTTTGACTTCTTTCAAGTTCTTCTCTTTATCTTTGGTTTTCTGCAGATTGAATACCATCTGCCTGGGCATACGTTTTTTATGTTTATCCTGATTGGTGTTTTCTGAACTTCCTGAATCAGTGGTTTGGATTTGTCATTAATTTTTGAAAATTTTTAGCCAGTATTGCTTCAAATATTTCTTCTGTTCCCATCTTTCTTTTCCTGGTATTCCCCATTATGCATAAGCATAAATATCCCACAATTTTTGGATATTCTGAGGGTTTTGTATTATTTTTTCCCTTCACACTGCAGTTTGGGAATTTTCTATTGACATATTTCAAGCTCACTGATTGTTTCCTCGACAATGTGCAGTCTAGTAGTGAGCCCATCAAAGATATTCTTCTCTCTGTTAGCATATATTTAATTTCTAGAATTTCCTGTGGATTCTCTCTTAGAATTTTGAATCCTTTCCTTACATTACCCATCTGTTCTTGCATGTTGTCCACTTTTTCCATTAGAACCCTTAGCATATTAATCATTATTATTTTAAATTCCTGCTCTGATAATTCCAAAATTGGTGTCATAATTGAATCTGGTTCTGTTGCTTGATTTGTCTCTTTATACTGTGTTCTTCCTTGCCTTTTAGCATGCCTGATACATTTTTTTAAGTCAGACAAAATGTACTGAATAATAAAAACCAAGGTTATTAAGTCTTTAGTTTGAGAGTTGTGTTTTGGTGTCTCTTTTAACCTGAGTAGGAATTATGCTGTGCTGACTCTACTCTGTAGCCTTAGAATTCAAAACCCTCTAATGTCCTTGTTTTTGTCTCCCCTGTTATCATTGGCTTTCCCTAGAGACTCCTGTTTAAATCGAATCTAAGCACTCATCTCTTAGCTGTAATCCTCCTGTTCTTATACTGGATCTCTGCTCCTGGGTCTGGAAGCATCTATTTTCAGTAAGTTGTAATTCTCTGTGTTCACCTCTTCCTCCAATTTCGGAGACATCATTTTTCCCTGAGACCTCAATTTTCTGATGGGTATAAGGAAAGATTTTGGTTTTGTTTCTTAAGCTTTTTTGCTTGTTGTGAGAATGGGAGTGATGACTTGTTTACATGTCAGTTCAGAAACTGGAAACTATCTCATTCTTTATGATTCCTCAGTGATAATTGTCTAAGCTTTGCTCTAAGATCATGTCTTTAGGTTGTTGTTTTTTCCCATGCTTTCAAGATATGAAAACCTGGACATGAAGATATAAATTCATGCAAATGGCTATATATTCTTTTTCTAAGTTCTTGCCATAGGCTAAAATGTCATCTTGATGCCACTTTCTCTACCATTTCCAAGTTAGCAGATAGCTCGTTGGTGGGAGTTAAGGAAACAGATGATTTAAAAACCAGGTCATAGGAGAATTTATGTGGTGGGAGTGGTAGATTCTAGTAGAGCTGTTTACTTAGTGTCTGTCAACTCTAGTGACCTACAGAGTTAGCCCTAAAATCTAATCCCCCTCCTTTCCACAAGCTTTAATAACTATGCCTTAAACAATATTTTTTAAATTGAAAACCCAGCTACAGAGTCCTTGATAATTTTGGATGAGTTCTGTTATCAGGATTGTGCAATTGGCAATAATTCCTATTGAGTTAGTAAGAATCCTTTTCTTAGTCCTGGAGACAATGCCAGAGGAAGGGCTTGAGCCAACATGACGGAAAGTCTAGCTCTGCCCACTCATGCTTTATTCTGGGAGGCACAAGAGCTAGATGTGGGCTTCAGCAGAGATGGAAGCTAGGCCTGTCCTCAACTCCATAAAAGAAGCTAAGGTCCAAGGGCTAATCAGCTCATAAAGCGATTAATTGGCACATTTGGCTGTTCCTGAAAGGCTGGAACCCACCCAGGGATGAGAATTTAGTTTTTTGCCTCTGACATTTGCAGTGGCTTTTTTCTTCCTCCATCCCTTGGCCTGTGTTATTCTCTCTGCTTAGAATGCCCAGGCTTCATTTCCTCTCTCAGGTTATCTCCTCCTTCTCCTCCAAGACTCTGCCCAGCATTCACTGATCTGTGAAGCCCTTCCTGGACACGCAAGCCTGCTATTAATCTTCCTGAGGATAAAGGGAGAGAGCATCTTGCCCAATACTTTTTCTTCTGTCTAAAATAATACTCAGCTTTTCATAAATACTCAGGGGTGTTGTTGGAATGAACTATGAAAGTACCTGTCTCTAAGTTTATAGTCCTGACAAAAATAAATACATTAAAAATGGCCTATCTGCTTCATTAGACCATGAGCTCTTTGAGAACAGGGACCAAGTCTCTTTTATGTCTGTTTTCTCACAGCCTATCCCAGAATGGGGCCTGTAGTGCAGGCTCAATAAATATTTGTGAAATAAATACAAAATGAATGAATGGGTAATTTGAAGTACCTCACATCCTAAACTAGCCCTGGAGACATTTCAGTGCTTCCCTGCTCTTCCTGCTTCTCCATCAGGACCAGGTACCAGCTTTCTTCAGTTGCTACCCTTGGGCTCTAGGAGATATTGTTTGTCAGGGAAGGGCCATTGGCCATGATCAGATTCCTATTGTCTGAGGTGAACAAGAAGTCGTTGCTTTTGATGTAGCCTACTTAATTAGGCCGCCTCACAAAGACAGGGCATCTCTATTTCAGCTGAGCAAGCAGGAAGAAAGACCAAGCTCAGAACAGTCCATAAACCAGGCACAGCCCCTCCTTCAATAAGACACTATCTGGTCTCAGCTGGGCACTCATGCTGCTGGAATGCAGCGCTGTTCTGTGGGAGCGCTGTCTACTGGAGTTCCCCATAAGTGTCCAGACCGGAGTGCTGCATTCACGGCCCTGAGCAGATGTACATGGTTTATGGCTGATCAATTGTTAATAGCACCAATTTTACTCTCAAATGTTTCAGTTTTGATGACAACTGATATGGTCATTCTATATGCGCCCAAACATTCTGTACTACCTCCATTACACACTGAAATGTCCTAAAGAAAATTCCAGATACCATAATTTATAAAAATATTGAAATGTGGCCAATATGACAAATATTACCTATTAACACCCAGAAAAGCAAGTAATCCTGTACAACGGGCTTTAAATGAACTAATTTTCTTTATTTTAAACCTGATTACTAGATTTTTGGTCTAAAATGTAGTGTAAACATTATTGCAAAATATTTCATTAAATTTCAGTGATACCTTGTGAAAGAATGAAAATGGATTGGAGTGAAGAGCTTGTAGCTGTTTTGCACCAAGTTGTACAATAAGCAGTAAAGTCTGATTGACATTTGATCTCAAAAGTAACGTTCTGAAGCAATGTTTACCTTAACAGCTGAACTTTTCATGTCAAAATGGGATTATTTAGACTCTGCTAACATCAATGAAAGTAGAAGGATTAGGATCACCATCAGAGGCAAATCTCCATGAATGAGATCAACATCTAGTGCAATAGCAGCTGAGCCCATCCCTTAAAAGAAATGAGATGCAATAGTTAAAAGTGCCCACTTGTGAGAAAAATCTCTCTAAACTAGGAATAAAATGGAAGTCTTTCAATCAAATAAAAGTCATGGACAAAAACCTGCACCTATCATAATTTTGGTAAAGAAATTGAATACTTTCTCCCTATGATGAAAAACAAGATAAGGATGTCCACTCTTGTATCTTCTATCTAAATTACTATACCAGAAGTTCCAATGAGGGTAAATAAAATAAATAAAGGAGACAAAGATTAGAAAGGAAGAAGTAGCCCGGCCAGCATAACTCCGTATTGAGCATTGACCTATGAACCAGGAGATCAGGGTTCGATTCCTAGTTAGTGCACACCTATGAACCAGGAGATCAGGGTTCGATTCCCAGTTAGTGCACCTGCCTAGGATGAGGGCTCTATCCCCAGTTTGGGGCATGCAGAAGGCAGCCAATCAATGATTCTCTCTCATCATTGATGTTTCTATCTCTCTCTCCCTCTCCCTTCTTCTCTAAAATCAATAAAAATATTTTAAAAAGAAAGGAAGAAATAAAGCTGTCATTATTTACCATTGACAATTGTGTACATACAAAACCCTGTGGAACCTACAAAAACAGAAAAGCACTAGAATCCATAGTCATGAACACAGAGGCAATGTACAAAATTATCTATATTTCTACATGCCAGCAGCAAGAAATTTTAAATATGAAATAAAAATATCATTTAAAAGCATCAAATAGGTAACAATAAATCAAGTAAAATATATGTGAGACTGCTACACTGAAAACTAGAAAACATTGCATAGATAATTGAAACAATACCCAAGTGAGTAGACAAGCATGACAAGCTCATGCTCATGAATTGAAAGCTAACGTAGTGTGTGTAAATGCATATGTGCATATATATTGTCACAAATATGGAGAAACTACTGATATAGGCAGCAACAACTTGGATGAGTCTCAAAAACATGATGTTGAGGAGTAAGAGTCAAACCACAAAATAGCACATACTGAATAATTCAATGTACATGAAACCATATAAAAGACAAAATTAATCTACAGGGATTAAAATCAGAATGTGGCTACCTATGGACTGGCTGGAAGGAAGCACGGGGAAACTCCCTAGTGACCACATGTTCTCTATCTTGGTTTGAGTCATAGTTACATGAATATATATACACATACACATATAATTATTGAACCTCATTGCACTGAAAACTTCAAATGTATCCATTTTGATTATAAATTATACATCATCAACAACCACAACAAAATAAGAGGCCTAAAAAGGCCATCCATTATATGTATGTAGTTGTTTTGTAATATAACAAATGAATATGATAAGAAATTTGAAAGTTTGCTTTCAGAAACAATTAGCACTGAACAACAGTAAAATTATTTGAAAAGTAAAATATCATAAAAATTATTTAATAATGCACTTCCTAGTCATTGATAGAAAGATGTAAATTGATGTAACAGTAATACATCATACTTACGTGAATTGCTCTTAAGTAAATTTATATAAATTTAATGAATGTTATTACCAAATTCCCTAAAGCATAGCACCTGTAAACAATAACAAATTTAATCTCTAATGCAATTGATAATTTATATACCAATATTCCAGAACTGTGTGTGTGTATTTGTGTGTGTGTGTGTGTGAGAGAGAGAGACGGGGGGTGGGGGGAAGGTGGAAGGAGGGACAGAGAGACAGAGAAACAGAGTATCGAGGCAAATTCACAGAATGTCAAAGCTGGGTTTATCTCCTACATCACCACCTGTGCAAAACCACACATGCATCCTGATGTGTTCTCAAACCTATAGTGTATGCATGTGAACACACGTGTGAATCCCCCTTTTTATTAGAGTCCTCTTCATTTTTCTGTGTTCACATCAATAGCTTCATTCAGTTCTATAGATGAAAAGCCTTGAAACACTTGCTCAGAACCAAATGCAGATTTGGTATCAGAACTCAAGTTTACCCCCAGGTCCTCACGCCTTCAGCCCTTAGCCTGTCCTCCCCCTGCTCCATTGTGGGGGGTTAGGGGGCGGGCAAGGTGACATGACTTGGGTTAACAGGAAGCAGAAGCCTTGAGGGGCTGCTCCCAGCAATGCTGGATTATGAGTTATAGATATTAACTAAGATTCTCATGAACAAAATAGGCAGAAACACAGGGCCTATTAATTACAATATGATGTATTATTTGCAAACAAGATAAAATTCTTGTTGATAGAAACATGTGGAAATAATGAGAAACATCTAATTACAAAAAAATAAAATGCCACAGCATTTCCCCAAAGTCTTCATTGAAGACACAAAGAAAGTACTTAGGAAATTCTGATAGGTGAGAATTTAGCTCTCAACTCCAGCAGGTATCTCCCCTCTACATTTGGGATCAATTAAATTAGTAAACATACCAAAGGCATTTGCACTTTGCAAAATGTTCTGCCAGTGACAGCAGAGAAGGTGAAGAACACCAAGGGATTAATCAGAGACAGATGTAATTAAAACCAGAAGGGCCAAAATGGCTTGTAGGTCAAAGGGAATTAAAATCTGAGCAACATTTCCACATAAATGAAAAAAAAAAAAGCAATGTATTCTGTTGGGACATTTAACTGCAAATATATTGCAGTTGCCAGACAGGTTTCAGCTAACCTCTTGGCTCTGCAAACCTTGCAGAAGTTTGTAAATGAACTTGGCAATGTGTACCGAACATCATCATCCAAATGTCGGAGTTTTCCCTTCGTCTACATAAATAACAACCTCCTAGAAAAGGGACATGCATTTCTGTTTACTTCTGCATGTGTTCTACATGGCGCTTTAAAAACTGACTTCATGCCTTGTGATCAATTCTGTTTTCTCTGCCACATTCCAAGGAGATAAGCAGTTATTGTGCCCACTTTGCAAATGATAAGGATGAGATTACTCAAGTCCTTGTTCTGAA
Source organism: Myotis brandtii (assembly GCF_000412655.1). Taxonomy (NCBI): domain Eukaryota; kingdom Metazoa; phylum Chordata; class Mammalia; order Chiroptera; family Vespertilionidae; genus Myotis; species Myotis brandtii. Next base: position 13,462 of record NW_005354443.1, on the reverse strand, counting down.
TTGCTCAGCATGAGGATAGGGGGCCCAGACTGGGCGTCAAGCCTGGGAACATTGTTCACTGTGCGTGCTCAGTGTTGAGTGGTGGTGACATGGACATGTAATCTCCACCTGCTTTTCTCCCCATGCAGGTCCCTCAACCTTGCATTCTGAGGGTGGTCACCCTCTGCATATATGAGAAAACTTTTGAGAAGCCAAGAAAAGAGTTGCCTTCTGCCTTCTCCGCCAGGTCTCCATGTCACACAGCCCGAAACGAGCAGGTCCGCTGAGTAGAGAGACCCACTCAGGCTCAGGCTCAGGACCTGAATCTGACCCCGTGGCCCCCAGTTCACTAGATGGCGTCTAACTGCTCTGACCTTCACGATATTAAAGTAACACTTCCCCTCAGTTGCTCTGAAGAGTGTGGAAGAGACAAATGCCAAGTAGAAGGGGGCTGTTATTGTGAGGGGCTCGTGTCCTCCCCACTCCTTCCACACCTGACCCTAATGCTCGCACACAGCTCCCAAAGCTGCCTGGAGAGCACAGCAGTCTGCATTCTAAGTTATTCTTTTATTTTTTAAGTCATTTCACATAGTTGACTTCAGGGGTCAGGAAAGATGGCCTGCACACTCCAGCTCTCCACCTCCCATCGCATCCTCCCAGGATGGGCAGCTGGTCCTTGCCAGCCCCCACCCGTCCTGGGGGAACAGCCCCTTCCAGCCCCAGCCCCTCCAGGCCAGGTCCTGCCCAGAACTGGAGAGGGACACCCAAAGGCAGAGTCCCTGGGGCCAGGGGCTACAGTGAGGGGAAGTAAAGCAGACCCCAGGACCCATCTTCCGTCCTGGACGGAGCATTGATCCCGCCCCACTGATTGGGGGTGTTTTCCTGGATGCCTGTGGCCTAAACTGCTCATTTGGGCCTTTCACAGAGGAGCAAGGGCAGAGGCCGAGGGGGAGAGGGAGGAAGCAGTGGCTGGTTTGGCCGCCCCCAGTGCAGGGTCGCTGACTGCTAGTTCATCTCAGCCCAGGGCCAGGCCTCGGGGGCCAGGTGTGCTGGGCCTCTCTCACAAAGCTTGTGCCAAGGCTCCTGCCTCTTCCCACCGGAGGCCAGGGCTTCACTGAGCATGTGCTAGACATGGGCTCAGCAAGGATGGTGGGCATCGATCTCATTTGGGCCACAGTCTGGGGAATTTTAGCCACACTGACATCCAGCTCATATTTCCTGGGAAAGCACCCAGGTCTAGCGCAGCTGCAGGAAAGCTAACTGCTGATTCCATTGCTCATGCTTATAGCTCTGAGGCCTCGGAAGCCAAGCTCAGAGTGTGTCGCCATTTTCCTCTTTCGCGCAGGGCTTTCTGTGATCTTCATACATGCTAACGCCTTTTATTCTTTTCAACATGAAAACTCCCAGAGAATCAGATTAAACTGTCCCCTGTCAAACTAAATCCTCGATACTCTTATTTGGACTTGGGAAAGCCAACAAGGGGACGAACCAATGAGGAAGCAAATCAGCAAGGAGGAGCCTCCTCTGAGCAGTTAAGCAATCCCATAGCGTTTTAAAACCCTTGCGTCTTTGATCAGCGTTCCCACAATGCAGGGTGGCGATGCTGGGAGCCACCCTGCTACCCCAGCGAGGCATCCTGACCGCACAACCCATAGCATAGTGCCAGCGGGGACTGGGCAGGGAGAGCACTGGAGGGACAAAGGCACATGTCATATTACAAAGGCAAATGATTCTGTTCTTGGAAATGCTGACCCCAGATCGAGGCCTTGCAGGGTTGCCTCTCATGGTGACAGGGAGTTGAGAACCCACCTCCATCAGGGAAGGCTCTGGAGTCATATGAGAGGGGACTCTCTGGAGGTCACACCTTGTCAAATGTGAAGCCAGGTCCATCCACATGCACCCCCGAGGCACCCCACAAGTCATGGCTTTAAAGGCCACCAATGATGATTCTGAAGCTATGACCACCAGCCTGGAACGTCTTCCTAACTCCAGATGTCGGCTGCACACCTCCACCCTGTGGTACATTTACACCCTGGAATGCTATGCAGCAGTAAAAAAGAAGGGTCTCTTACCCTTTGAGACAGATGAAGGGGCCTGGAGAGCATTATGCTAAGTGAAATAAGCCAGTCAGAGAAAGACAAGTATTATATGATTTCACTCACATGTGGAATCTAATGAACAAAATAAACTGATTAAGAAAAATATCCAGAGGCATAGAAGCATGGAACAGACTGTCGGATTGTAGAGGGAAGGCT
>NW_005354443.1:7659-11179 GCF_000412655.1 Myotis brandtii | reverse complement strand
ATGCATATATGCATACCCCATGGACACAGACAATGGGGTGGTAAGGACTTGGGGTCAGGGGTGGGGGCAGGCTGGAAGAAGTCAATGGGGGAAAGGGGGAAACATATGTAATACTTTCAACAATAAAGATTCAATTTTTTTTAAAAAAAATGGGAACATCTGTAATACTGTTGTAAATAATTAAATAATTAAACGGGGGAGGGGGGTACATTGCCAAAGGTTAGATGCTGCATGATTCCACTTATATAGCATTTTCAAACTGACACAATTCTAGAAATAGCAATCAGATTATAACCTCTGTGGAAAAGCTTTGGATTTTGTCTGAGATGCTGTGAGAGGAGTAAAAGGATCAGGGTATTTAATAATGAGTCTTAGCTATGCCCTATATTTTCAAACAGTTTGAACACATCAAACAGTAAAAACAAAACTAAAAATGAGCTAGCTGTGCAGGAGAAAGAGAAACTCTTCACCTCCTTGCATGTTTCAAACAGGCAGCTGATCTAGGACACTCGGTGCCTGAAAACAGGTGCAGCTGGAGGTGAGTTCCTGGGGGGGATTGTTACTTCATGGGGGATTGTTACTTAATGGGGGATTGTTACTTCATGGAGAATTACTTAATGGGGGATTGTTACTTCATAGACAGGATTGTTACATCAGGGCAGATTGTTACATAATAGGATTGTTACTTCAGGGGGGAATGATGCATCATAGGGAATTGTTACTTCATGGAGGAATTGTATCTTCATAGACAGGATTGTTACTTCATAGACAGGATTGTTACTACAGGGGATTGTTACTTCACAGACAGGATGGTTACGTCAGGGGGTATTGTTACTTCTTGGGGGGATTGTTACTTTAAAGACAGGATTATGACTTCATAGATAGGATTGTTACTTCATAAACAAGATTGTTAATTCATAGGGGATTGTCGCTTCATGGGGGCAATGATTACTTCATAGACAGCATTGTTACTTCAGGAGGGATTGTGACTTCATGGGGAATTGTGAATTCATGGGGGGATTGTGAAATCATAGACAGGATTGTGACTTCATAGGATTGTTAATTCATAGGGGATTGTTACTTCATGGGGGAATTGTTACTTCATGGGGGGATTGTCACTTCATCGACAGGATTGATACATTATAGACAGGATTGTAACTTCAGGGGGGATTGTTACTGCATGGGGGTATTATATTTCATAGACAGGATTGTTACATCAGAGGGTATTGTTACTTCATAGGGGATTGTTACTTCATAGACAGGATTGTGACTTCATAGACAGGATTGCTACTTCCTAGACAGGATTGTTACTTCATGGGGGGGATTGTTACGTAATAGGATTGTTACCTCAGGGGGATTTTGTTACTTCATGGGGGATTGTTGCTTCACGGGGGTATTGTTTCTTCATAAACAGTATTGTGACTTCATAGGATTGTTATTTCATAGACAGGATTATCACTTCATAGACAGGATTATCTCTTCATAGACAGGATTGTTACTTCAGGGGTGTTTGTTACCTCATGGGGACTGTTACTTCATACACAGGATTGTGACTTCATAGACAGGATTGTCACCTCATAGACACGATTGATACTTCAGGGGTGTCTGTTACCTCATGGGGACTGTTAATTCATACACAGGATTGTGACCTCATAGACAGGGTTGTTACTTCATCGACAGGATAGTTACTTCATGTGGGATAGTTGCTTCATGGGGGTATTGTTACTTCATAGACAGGCTTTCTACTTAAGGGGGGATTGTGACTTTTTGTGGGAATGTTACACATGGGGGGATTGTTACTTCATGGGGGATTTTTGTTTCATGGGGTAGTATTACTTCATAGACAGGCTTTCTACTTAAGGGGGGATTGTGACTTTTTGTGGGAATGTTACACATGGGGGGATTGTTACTTCATGGGGGATTTTTGTTTCATGGGGTAGTATTACTTCATAGACAGGCTTTCTACTTAAGGGGGGATTGTGACTTTTTGTGGGAATGTTACACATGGGGGGATTGTTACTTCATGGGGGATTTTTGTTTCATGGGGTAGTATTACTTCATAGACAGGCTTTCTACTTAAGGGGGGATTGTGACTTTTTGTGGGAATGTTACACATGGGGGGATTGTTACTTCATGGGGGATTTTTGTTTCATGGGGTAGTATTACTTCATAGACAGGCTTTCTACTTAAGGGGGGATTGTGACTTTTTGTGGGAATGTTACACATGGGGGGATTGTTACTTCATGGGGGGATTTTGACTTCATAGTGAGGATTGTGACTTCATAGACAGGATTGTGACTTCTTTGGCAGGATTGTGAATTCTTTGGCAGGATTGTTACTTCAGGGGGGATTGTTACTTCATATACAGGATTGTTACTTCATAGGGGATAGTTACTTCATTGGGGTATTGTTACTTCATAGACAGGCTAGTTACTTCATGGGGTATTCTTACTTCATGGGGGATTGTTACTTCATAGATAGAATTATTACTTCATAGACAGGATAGATACTTCATAGACAGGATTGTTACTACAGGGGGATTTTTACTTCACAGACAGGATGGTTATGTCAGGGGGTATTGTTACTTCTTGGGGGGATTGTTACTTTATAGACAGGATTATGACTTCATAGGCAGGATTGTTACTTCATAAACAAAATTGTTACTTCATGGGGGATTTTTGTTTCATGGTTCATAGACAGGATTGTGACTTCATAGACAGGGTTGTTACTTCATAGACAGGATAGTTAAATCATGGGGGATAGTTGCTTCATGGGGGTATTGTTACTTCATAGGATTGTTACTTCAAGGGGGATGGTTACTTCATGGCGGATTGTTACTTAGCGGGGGGATTGTGACTTCATGGACAGGATTGTGACTTCATAGACAGGGTTGTTACTTCATAGACAGGATAGTTAAATCATGGGGGATAGTTGCTTCATGGGGGTATTGTTACTTCATAGGATTGTTACTTCAAGGGGGATGGTTACTTCATGGCGGATTGTTACTTAGCGGGGGGATTGTGACTTCATGGACAGGATTGTGACTTCATAGACAGGATTGTTCATAAACAGGATTGTTACTTCAGTGGGGATTGTTACTTCATGGGGGATTGTTTATAGACAGGATTATGACCTCATAGACAGGATTGTGACTTCATAAATAAAATTGTTACTTCATGGGAGATTTTTGCTTCATGGAGGTAGTATTACATCATAGACAGGATTGCTACTTCAGGGGGATTGTGACTTTATTGGGGAATGTTACACATGGGGGGATTTTTACTTCAGTGGGGATTGTTACTTCATAGGGGATAGTTACTTCATCACGATTATGACTTCATAGACAGGATTGTGACTTCATAAACAAAATTGTTACTTCATGGGGGATTTTTGTTTCATGGGGTAGTATTACTTCATAGACAGGATTTCTACTTAAGGGGGGATTGTGACTTTATGTGGGAATGTTACACATGGGGGGATTGTTACTTCAGTGGGGATTGTTACTTCATGGGGGGATTTT
>NW_005354443.1:0-7637 GCF_000412655.1 Myotis brandtii | reverse complement strand
TTGTTACTTCATTGGGTATTGTTACTTCGTGGTGGGGGTTATTACTTCATCTGGGATTGTTACTTCATGGGGGCTTATTACTTCATGGGGCGATTGTTACTTCATAGGGGATTGTTACTTCATGGGGGGATTTTTACTTCATAGACAGGATTGTTACTTCATGGGGGATTGTTACTTCAAGGGAGGATTGTCACTTCATTGACAGGATTGTTACTTCCTGAGGGGTTTGTTACTGCAGGGGGGATTGTTTCTTTATCGACAGGATTGTAACTTCATAGACAGGATAGTTACTTCAGGGGAGATTGTTACTTCATGGGTGATTGTTACTTCATAGATAAGATTATTACCTCAAGAGGGATTGTGAATCCATGGAGGATGGTGACTTCATGGGGGAATGTTACTTAATTGGGGGATTGTTACTTCATAGACAGGATTGTGACTTCATAGACAGGATTGTTGATTCATAGGGGAATTTTCTCTTCATAGACAGGATTGTGACTCCATAGACATGATTGTAGCTTCATGGCAGGATTTTCACTTCATAGACAGGATTGTAACTTCATAGACAGGATTGTTACTTCAGGGGGAATTGTTACTTCATGGGGGATTGTTACTTGAAAGACAGGATTTTTACCTCAATGGGTATTGTGACTTCATGGGGGATTGTGACTTTATGGGGGATTATTATTGCATGGGGTGATTGCTACTTCATAGACTAGATTGTGAATTCATAGGATTGTTACTTCATGAATAGGATGGTTGCTTCATGGGGTATTGTTACTTAATATATAGGATTGTTATTTCAAGAGGAACTGTTACTTCATAGGATTGTGACTTTGTAGACAGAATTGTTACTTCATAGAAAGGATTGTTACTTCATAGGGGATAGTAAGTTCATGGGGGATTGTTGCTTCACATGTGTATTGGTACTTCATAAAAAGGATTGTGACTTCATAGACAGGATGGGCACTTCATAAGGGATAGTCACTTCATAAGGGATTGTTACTGCATGGGTAATTGATACTTAGTTGGGGGACTGTGACTAATGGACAGGACTGTGACTTCATAGACAGAATAGTTCTTAAACAGGATTTTTACTTCAGTGGGGATTGTGACTTAGTGGCGGGGTGGTTTATAGACACGATTATAACATCATAAAGAGGATTGTTACTTCGTGGTGGAATTTTGCTTCATGGGGGTATTATTACTACATAGACAGGATTGCTACTTCAGGGGGATTGTGACTTTATGGGGGATTGTTACTTCAGGGGGGATTGTTACTTCATAGACAGGATTGTGACATCATAGACAGGATTGTTACTTCATAGACAGGATTGTGACTTCGTAGACAGGATTGCTAATTCATTGGGGGATGATCACTTCATAGACAGGTTTGTGACTTCATAGAGAGGATTGTGACTTCATAGACAGGACTGTGGCTTCATATACAGGATTGTTACTTCATAAACAGGATTGTTACTTCATTGGCAGGATTGTTTTTTCATGGGAGATTGTTTCTTCATATACAGGATTGTTACTTCATAGGGGATAGTTAGTTCATGGTGGGATTGTTTCTTCATAGACAGGATTGTTACATCAGGGGGGATTGTTACTTCATTGGGGATTGATAATTACTTGGGGGATTTGGACTTCATGGACTGGATTGTGACTTCATAGACAAGATTGATCATAAACAGGATTGTTAGTTCAGTGGGGACTGTCCCTTCATGGGGGGATTGTTACTTCATAGACAGGATTTTTACTTCAGGGTGGATTATTACTTCATAGGGGATTGATACTTACTTGGGGGATTGTGACTTCATGGATAGGGTTGTGACTTCATAGACCGATTGTTACTTCATAGACAGGATTGTGACTTTATAGACAGGACTGTTATTCCATAGAGAGGATTGTTACTTCAGTGGGGATTGTTACTTCTTGGGGGATTGTTGCTTCATCGGGTTATTATTACTTCATAGACAGGATTTTGACTTCATAGACTGGATTGTTACTTCATAGAGAGGATTGTGAATTCATAGACAGGGTTTTTACTTCAGTGGGGATTGTGACTCCTTGGGGGATTCTTGCTTCATCAGGTTATTCATACTTCATAGATAGGATTGTGAATTCATAGACAGGAATTGTTACTTCATGGGGGGATTTTCACTTCATAGACAGGATTGTGAGTTCATACACAGGAATGTTACTTCATAGAAAGGATTGTTATTTCATAGACAGGATTGTGACTTCATAGACAGTATTGTTGCTTCATGGGGTGATTTTCTCTTCATAGTCAGTATTGTAACTTTATAGACAGGATTGTTACTTCAGGGGGGATAATTAATTCATGGGGGATTGTTACTTCATAGACAGGATTGTTACCTCAAGGGGTATTGTGACTGAATGCGGAATTGTGACTTCATGGGGGATTGTTACTTCATGGGGGGATTGTTACTTCATAGACAGGATTGTGACTTCATAGGATTGTTACTTCATAAACAGGATTGTTACTTCATGGGGAGATGGTTACTTCAGAGATAGGATTGCTACTTCATAGGGGATTGTTCCTTCAAGAGGCATTATTACTTCATAGATAGGATTGTTATTACAGAGGGGGGATTGTTACTTCATAGGATTGTTACCTCATGGGGGATTGTTACTTCATGGAAGATTGTTGCTTCACACGGGTATTGTTACTTCCTAGACAGGATTGTGACTTCATGGACAGGATTGTTACTTCATGGGGGGACATTCACTTCATAGACAGGATTGTGACTTCATAGACAGGTTTGTGACTACAAAGACAGGATTGTGTATTGATAGACAGGATTGTGACTTCATAAACAGGACTGTTACTTCATAGTCAGCATTGTGACTTCATAGACAGAATTGTTACTTCATGGACAGGATATGACTTCATTGTCAGGATTATTATTTCAGGGGGAATTGTAACGTCATAGACAAGATTGTTACTTCATAGGGGATAGTTACTTAATGGGGGGATTGTTACTTCATAGACAGGATTCTGACTTCTTAGACAGGATTGTTGCTTCATGGGTGGATTTTCCCTTCATAAAGAGAATTGTGACTTCATAGACAGGATTGTAGCTTCATGGGGTGGGGGGATTGTTATTTCATAGACAGGATTGTGACTTCTGAGACAGGATTGGTGCTTCATGGGTGAATTTTCCTTTCATAGACAGAATTGTGACTTCATAGATAGGATTGTAGCTTCATGGGGGGATTTTTACTTCATAGACAGGATTATAACTTCATAGACAGGATTGTTACTTCAGGGGTGATTATTACTTCATGGGGGATTGTTACTTGATCGAGAGGATTTTTACCTCAAGGGGAATTGTGACTTCATGGCTTCTTAGACAGGATTGTTGCTTCATGGGTGGATTTTCCCTTCATAAAGAGAATTGTGACTTCATAGACAGGATTGTAGCTTCATGGGGGGATTGTAACTTCATAGACATGATTGTAACTTCATAGACAGGATTGTTACTTCAGGGGGGATTGTTACTTCATGGGGGATTGTTACTTGATCGACAGGATTTTTACCTCAAAGGGGATTGGGACTTCATGGGGGATTGTGACATCATGGGGGATTGTTATTTCATGGGGGATTGTTACTTCATAGACAGGATTGTGAATTCATAGGATTGTTACTTCATAAATAGGATTGTTATTCATGGGGAGATTGTTACTTCATAGATATGATTGTTACTTAAAAGGGGATTTTTCCTCCATGGGGGATTCTTACTTCATAGATAGGATTGTTATTTCAGGGAGAATTGTTACTTCATAGGATTGTGACTTCATAGACAGAATTGTAACTTCATAGAAAGGATTGTAACTTCATAGTGTATAGTAAATTCATGAGGGATTGATGCTTCAAAGGGCTATTGTTATTTCATAAACAGGATTGTACCTTCATAGACAGGATTGTTATTTCATAGACAGGACTGTCACTTCATAGACAGGATTGTTACTTCAGGGTTGTTTGTTACCCCATGGGGATTGTTACTTAATAGACAGGATTGCAACTTCATAGTCAGGATTGTGAATTCATAGACAGAATTGACACTTCATGGGGATTTTTCACCTCATAGAAAGGAACGTGACTTCATAGACAGGATTGTGACTTCATAGACAGGATTTTTTCTTCATGGGTGGATTTTCACTTCAAAGACAGGATCGTGAATTCATAGACAGGATTGTGACTTCATAGAAAGGACTGTTACTTCATAGAAAGGATTGTGAATTCATACACAGGATTGTGACTTCATATACCGGATTGTTACATCATACACAGGATTCTGACTTCATTAACAGGACTGTTACTTCATTGAACAGTATTGTTACTTCATGTAACAGCATTGTGACTTCATAGACAGGATTGTGACGTCATAGACAGGATTGTGACATCATAGATAGGATTGTGACTTCATAGACAGGACTGTTACTTCATAGTCAGTATTGTGATTTCATATAGAGGATTGTTACTTCATAGAAAGGATTATGACTTCATACACAGGATTGTTACTTCATTGAGTTATTTTCACTTCATAGACAGGATTGTGACTTCATAGACAGAATTGTGACTACATAGAAAGGATTTTTACGTGATAGGATTGTGACTTCATTCTCAGGATTGTTATTTCAGGGGGATTTGTAACTTCATAGACAGGATTATTACTTCATAGGGGATAGTTACCTCATAGGGGGATTGTAAATTCATAGACAGGATTGTGACTACATAGACATGATTGTCACTTAATCGACAGGATTGTGACTTCATAGACAGGATTGCTAATTCATGAAGGGATTTTCACTTCATAGACAGGATCATGATTTCATAGACAGGGTTGTGACTTCATACAAAAGATTGTTACTTCATGGACACGATTGTGACTTCATAGACATTATTGTTTCTTCATGGGGGGATTTTTACGTCATAGACAAGATCGTGAGTTCATAAAAGGATTGTGACTTCATAGACAGGACTGTTACTCCATAGACAGGATTGTGACTTCATATACCGAATTGTTATATCATACAAAGGATTGTGTCTTCATAGAAAGGATTGTGACTTCGTAGACAGGATTGTGACTTTGTAGACAGGATTGCTACTTCATGGGGGGATTTTCACTTCATGGACAGGATTGTGATTTCATAGACAGGATTGTGACTTCATAGACAGGATTCTTACTTCATAGATAGGATTGTGACTTCATAGACAGGATTCTTACTTCATAGATAGGATTGTGACTTCATAGACAGGATTCTTACTTCATAGATAGGATTGTGACTTCATAGACAGGATTCTTACTTCATAGATAGGATTGTGACTTCATAGACAGGATTCTTACTTCATAGATAGGATTGTGACTTCATAGACAGGATTCTTACTTCATAGATAGGATTGTGACTTCATAGACAGGATTCTTACTTCATAGATAGGATTGTGACTTCATAGACAGGATTGTTACTTCTTAGACAGGATTGTGACTTCAATGACAGGATTGTGACTTCATAGACAGGATTCTTACTTCATAGATAGGATTGTGACATCAAAAACAGGACTGTTGCTTTATAGTCAGGATTGTGACTTCATAGAAAGGATTGCTACTTCATGGAGGGATTTTCACTTCATAGACAGGATCGTTACATCATAGACAGGATTGTGACTTCATAGACAGGATTGTTACTTCATAGACAGGATTGTGACTCCATAGACAGGATTGTTACTTCAGGGGGGATTTTCACTTCATAGACAGGATCGTGACTTCATAGACAGGAATGTGACTTCAGAGACAGAATTGTTATTTCATGGGTGGAGTTTCACAACAAGACAGGATCGTGACTTCATAGACAGAATTGTGAACTTCATAGACAGGATTGCTACTTCATGCGGAGATTTTCACTATATAGAAAGGATTGTGACTTAGACAGGATTGTGACTTCATAGACAGGATTGTTATATGGGGTTTTTTCACTTCATAGACACGATCGAGAATTCTTAGAGAGGATTGTGACTTCATAGACAGAACTGTTACTTCATAGACAGGATTGTGACTTTATATAGAGGATTGTTACATAATACACAATATAGTGACTTCATAAACAGGACTGTTACTTCATAGTCAGCATTGTGACTTCATAGACAGGATTGCTACTTCATGCGGAGATTTTCACTATATAGAAAGGATTGTGACTTAGACAGGATTGTGACTTCATAGACAGGATTGTTATATGGGGTTTTTTCACTTCATAGACACGATCGAGAATTCTTAGAGAGGATTGTGACTTCATAGACAGAACTGTTACTTCATAGACAGGATTGTGACTTTATATAGAGGATTGTTACATAATACACAATATAGTGACTTCATAAACAGGACTGTTACTTCATAGTCAGCATTGTGACTTCATAGACAGGATTGCTACTTCATGCGGAGATTTTCACTATATAGAAAGGATTGTGACTTAGACAGGATTGTGACTTCATAGACAGGATTGTTATTTCATAGACACGATTGTGACTTCATAAACACGACTGTTACTTCATCGTCAGCATTGTGACTTCATAGAAAGGACTGTGACTTCATAGACAGGATTGCGACTTCATAGACCGATTGATACTTCATAGGAAGGATTGTGACTTCATTAATAGGTCAGTTAATTCATAGTCAGTATTGTGACTTCATAGACAGGATTGCTACTTCATGGGGGGTTCGTTACTTCATAGACAGGATCGTGACTTCATAGACAGGATTGTTACTTCATAGACAGGATTGTGACTTCATAAATAGGATTGTGACTTCATAGATAGGATTTTTACTTCATTGGGTGATTTTCACTTCATAGACAGGACCGTGACATCCTAGAGAGGATTGTGACTTCATAGAGAGGATTGTTACTTCACAGTCAGGATTGTGTATTCATAGACAGGATTGCTACTTCATGGAAGAATTTTCAATTCATAGAGAGAATCGTGACTTCATAGACAGGATTGTTACTTCATAGACAAGATTGTTACTTCATGGACAGTATTTTGACTTCATAGACAGTTTTGTTTCTTCATGGGGGGATGTTCACTTCATAGACAGGATTGTGACTTCATAGACAGTGTTGTGACTTCATATACAGTATTGTTACATCATACAAAGGATTGTGACTCCATAAACAGGACTATTACTTCATAGTCAGCATTGTGACTACATAGATAGGATTGCTATTTCATAGAGGGATTTTCACTTCAAGGACAGGATTGTGAATTCATATACAGGATTGTGACTTCATAGAAAGGATTGTTATTATATAGACAGGTCTGTGACTTCATGGTCAGTATTGTTATTTCAGGGCGATTTGTAACTTCATAGACAGTATTGTTACTTTTTAGGGGATAGTTACTTCTTGGGGGGATTGTTACTTCATAGACCGGATTGCTACTTCATGGGGGCATTTTCACTTCATACACAGGTTTGTGACTTCATTGACAGGGTTGTAACTTCATGGGGGGTTTTAAACTTCATAGATAGGATTATTACTTCATAGACAGGATTGTGACATCATAAAGAGGACTGTTACATCATAGTCAGTATTGTGACTTCATAGACAGAATTGCT
>NW_005354442.1:0-2448 GCF_000412655.1 Myotis brandtii | reverse complement strand
GGTTGCTGGGGCTGCAGTAACGTCTTTCTGGTCAGTGCCCAACGACGTCCCCAATGGCCTCCTTAGCAGGGCAATGTTTCCTGGAGGAGGGACCAAAGGACACATTAAGGGCTTCTTCTGACTGATCAATGGGGCAGAGGAAGTAAGTGACTTCCTCCAAGGGGTGGTGTGAAAGGAAACATAAGGCATAAAGCTGGGAGGCAGTGAGTCCTTGAGGAGGCTGTTAACTCCTGAAGAATAAAACCACTGACCAGGTCATCAGAGATTTTATCCCCCAAGTCCCAGCTCTTGAGCTGGTCCTCATGTCTGTGGTCCTGAGCTCCCCCTGGTGTCCTGAGTGCCCCCTGCAGCCCAGCCCTGCTGTCTACTAAGGGAGGTTTGTGTCTGGGCTCACATTGACTTTCCCTCACTGTGTGTCTGGCACAGTAATACACGGACATGTCCTCAGTTGTCACGGAGCTCAGCTGCAGGGAGAACAGGTTCTTGGACGTGTCTATGGAGATGGTGTTCGACTCTTGAGCAAGGGGCTGTAGTTAGTGTCTCCATCATGCCATATGCCCCCAATCCACTCCAGCCCCTTCCCTGGGGGCTGGCGGATCCAGCTCCACCAGTAACTGCTGGTGACTGAGCCCCCAGACAGAGTGCAGGTGAGGGAGAGGGTCTGCGAGGGCTTCACCAGTCCTGGTCCCAACTCCTGCAGCTGCACCTTGGACTGGACACCTGGGACAGAGAGAACACGGTGAGTCCTGGTCTCAGATGCAGTGTCCCCATCTCCTCACATCTAAGCCCTGAGTCACTCACATCTGGGAGCTGACAGCAGGAAGAGGAAGAGCCACATGGGAGTCATGTCTTGCAGGTGAGGTCCTCGTCCCCCAGGAAGTATTCTCCAGGGTGAGGAGGCCCTGCATTTAAGTGGATGCCAACTGTGTCTGTTTCTGGTGGCCTCTATTGGCATTTGCATATGGGAGGTGTCCTCACATACAAAGAGGAAGAGGTGAGGGAGGTCTTGGTTTCTGGGGCTTCTTCTGGAAGGAGATGTGCCCTCAGAGAACCAGGCCCTCCTTGGGGTCCTGGTCATCGTGCCAAGGGACCTCTTCTTCCACACCAGGGGCTGTGCTGCAGGAGGTGGTCAGGAAGTAGGATGTGGGAACAGTCAGTGACTCCTTCAGGATAACATCAGTGTGCCTCTTGTTCCAGAGATATATAGATATAGATAGAGATAGATAGATAGATAGATAGATAGATATAGATATAGTTATAGATATTGACTTAGATATATGCATAGTTTGACTGGAAATGTATTCATAGGTATAGATATAGTATTGATATAAAGATTGCTTTCTTTTTTTCTTACTTGAGGATATTTTCATTGATTTTTAGAGAAATGAAAAGGAGAGAGAGAGAAACATTGATATGAGATAGAAATATTGAACAGAGAAAGATGGTGAGAAATAGAGAAACATTGATGGCGGGGAACATATTTATCATTTGCCTCCCATATCTGCCAAGACCGGGAATCAAACCCACAACCTTGTCATTAATTTGTTTTAATATGTATTTTATAGATTTAAGAGAGGAAGGGAGAGGGAGAGACAGAGAGAAACACCAATGATGAAAGGGAATCATTTATCGGCTGCCTCTTGCATGGTCACTACTGGGAATGAAGCCCACAACCCAGGTATGTGCCCTGATCAGGAATGGAATCATAGGTTGAAGCTCAACCACTGTGCCACGCCAGCATGGATTATTTCAGTTTTGAAATATATTTTCAGTTAGTTTAGAATTCAACCTTGATGGCCACTCAATTTTCCTTCAGCTCTTAAAGTCCTTATTTGTTGCAGGAGGTTCATGTTCAGGAGACCAGAAGTCCCATGTGACGCTGTTTCCTTACAAATTGATCAGAGGATAAACTAAGACAAGAGTGTGAGCCTGGAGCCAGTGCACCAAGTGTTGGGGAGAGAGGAGTGTCTGTGAGGGATCCTGGGAACAAGAAGCATGAACTAGAGTGACACAGACAGAGCTCTCAGGTTCTATTTCTTCAGGGCAGTTTGGTGCTGGATGTGTAGCAGCTGCTTGGCCTCCTTTGTGGTGTTTATTCTCCCAGTGGTTCTCAACCTTCCCAATGTCGTGACACTTTAATATAGTCCCTCATGTTGTGGTGACCCCCAAGCATAAAATTATTTTCGTTGCTACTTCATAACTGTAATTTTGCTACTGTGACTCGCAATGTAAATATCTGATATGCAGGATGTATTTTCATTGTTCGCGATCTGCAGGATGGTCTAGAGCAGCCCTGGGCAAACTATGGCCCGCGGGCCCGATCCGACCAACGGGCCGTAGTTTGCCCATGGCTGGTCTAGACTCTGTTGTGGATCCTGTTTCATGCCTTGAGACATAGAAGAACTTCCGTTATGACCAGGTGTGTTGAGGGGAAATGTCGGAAATGAT
>NW_005354441.1:0-707 GCF_000412655.1 Myotis brandtii | reverse complement strand
ATAGAGAACAACCATCATTCCGGACTAGGGAGGTAAAAAAGAAAGCACATGGAGACTGGTAGGAAGGGCAGAGGTGGAGAACGAGCTAGTCAGACACCCACATGTGGTGTGTGCTTAATCAGGGGGAATATCTCAGCTGTGGGGGTCTCCTGTGAGAAGCAAAGGGTCCCAGCCCCACACAAGACCCCAACACAAGGGTTCCAGAACTGGAAACAGAAGTCCTCAGAACTTCAGGTTGTAAAAACCAGAAAATATTATTACTGAGTGACATAGAGGCAGCTTGAGACCCAGGCTGCTCCTCATAAAGGGCCAGCTCAGGAACTTACAGGGTCCTACTTCCTCTGAGCTCCATCTGTAATTGAAATTGGGGGATCCAGGGACATACAGGGAAGAACTGGGTTGTCTGGCATTTAGGGCAGGAACTTGGGGTGGCTTTCTTCCAGACAGAGCTGCTGAGAGGAATCATTGTTTCTGTGCTGGGACCTTCCCCATCACATAGCTGCCTCAAAGCCATGTCTGAGGTTCCGTCAGTGTGGCTCACACAGTTTGCTCTGCACCAGTGATTCCCTGAGAACTCACCCCATCCAAATTGCAGCCCCACCCAAGCAGTTTGCAGCAGCTTTTCCATATGAATGGCGTGTCCTGGCTCAGGCTTCAGTCTCCTAAAATATCTCAAACAAGCAGCAGCTGGCATCAGCGTGCCCCAA
>NW_005354440.1:0-496 GCF_000412655.1 Myotis brandtii | reverse complement strand
ATTTCAGAGAGGAAGGGAGAGGGAGAAAGAGTTAGAACCATCTATGATGAGAGAGAATCATTGATCGGTTGCCTCCTCGTCCCACACCACAGGGGACCCAGCCTGCATCCTGGGCCCTGACCGGGAATTGAACCGTGACCTCCTGGTTCACAGGTTGACACTCAACCACTGAGCCATACCAGCCAGCTGCTTGGAGTTATTTTTAAAATACAGTGTCATGGGTCCCCGGTCCGGAGGGAGGGCCCAGGAAGCTGCACGGGAAACAAGTTCCCCTGTGGTTCTCACACTTGGTCAAGTCTGAAAACCACCGCAAGGGCATTTCCAGTGGAGGAATGGCGAGTGGCGGGA
The DNA here is from genome assembly GCF_000412655.1 of Myotis brandtii. NCBI lineage: Eukaryota > Metazoa > Chordata > Mammalia > Chiroptera > Vespertilionidae > Myotis > Myotis brandtii. The sequence continues at coordinate 148 of NW_005354440.1, read as the reverse complement.
GCAGCTCCGGGCCGGGCCTGCACTTCGATTTTGAAGCAGGGAAGGGTGCATCTTGCAGTCAGAGGAGAAAGGAGGCGCGCATGGAGTGGCACGGTGATGGGACTGCGCAAGAGGAATCGGACCAAGAGCAAGCAGGCTTGTCTGTCTG
>NW_005354439.1:0-275 GCF_000412655.1 Myotis brandtii | reverse complement strand
TAGCTTGCTGCTGGGGTCCAGCTGGTTGGGACTGAGCGAAATGGGCCAGGCATGCCCTAGAACCCTCTCAAGGTCCCTCCCCAGCTGGCCAAACTCCTGTGTCCCTCCGGGCCCAGATCCATGCACCAGCAGGGTCCCTTGGCCTGGCCTGCGCACTCTCGCAATCCGGGACCCCTCAGGGGATATCAGAGAGCCAGTTTCAGCCTGATCCTGCTCAATGTAGGAGCTGCCCCCTGGAGGTCAGTGTTCTCCCACAGGGGGAGCACCGCTCAGCC
>NW_005354438.1:0-822 GCF_000412655.1 Myotis brandtii | reverse complement strand
GGCATATTAAGGATGATTGCACCATCAATCATATCTTTCCAGATAGTATTGTCAATTAATAATCCTCTGTGTTTAGCATCTTCATGAAATGTATCATAAATTAGACCTCCTACAGTTCGCAGATCAGCAAAACTTATCGCACCTTTTACATGCAGAAGCAAAAGTTTAAGGTAATATCGTTCTAGTTCTCTAAAGCTCACAATGAACAGTCTACCTGATACTTTATTACCACCCATTTGGCATTTTCTCCATGAAGAATTATTAAACACATAATGCTGTGGAATCTCCCAATAATAATAAGTATGCGTCTCAGAATCTTCTCTATTCAATAAGAACCAAGCCATCAAAGTTGAGTTATGCCTTTTAGCCCTATCTAAAACTTCAGCAAAATCATCGGTATGAAAGTGCAAATTCTGGTCATTTGGCAAATGAATAGCTAATCTTGTGATTTCATGAGATTGGTCATGCATTCGCATTGCAAAAGTCCCCAAACAGCCTCAGGAGCACTCACATACCTGGAGTCAATGAAGTCCTGTACTTTGTTATGATTGATAATTTTTTTCCAAAAATTTGAATATTTGCACAATTATGCCCTTTATAGACGTATTTAAATAAATATTTGACACTCTTAATCAATGTGCAAACTTCAATGTTTATATGGCAGTTATATTTAAAGCAAAAATTCGGGTTATAAGGGACAATCCAAGTGTTACTGACAACTTTATTTCCAATAGACATAGTGCCACCAGGTCTTCATTTGTATTTGGAATATCCATCAATATTTTCAATGGTCGCATTTTGAAATTCTTTCGGATATCCCTT
>NW_005354437.1:0-234 GCF_000412655.1 Myotis brandtii | reverse complement strand
ATACAGTATATTTCAAAGGCCTAGTACCAAAAAAAAATTGTAAAATATGCTTGCATATAAGTCATTTGGTTGATCTCTCCAATATGCTTGCATATAAGTCCTTTGGTTGATCTCTCCACTTACCCCCACCTACCCTCTGAGGTTTGATGGTCTGATCGATGCTTTCTCTGTCTCTGGATCTGTTTTTGTCTATCAGCTTATGTTGTTCATTATATTCTATAAATGAGTGAGATC
>NW_005354436.1:0-688 GCF_000412655.1 Myotis brandtii | reverse complement strand
AAATATCTATGTGAGAGAACACATCAATTGGTTGCCTCCTGCATGGACCTATACCAGGGTCCTGGCCTGGGAGGAGCCAGCATCCCAGGTAAGTGCCCTCGACCTGAATCACATCCCAGACTAACTCAGTCCATAATCCAATGCTCTATCCACTGAGCCAAACCAGCTATGGTGCTTGGTCTCTTTTTTAAATGCTAGCTGATAACAGAGATTTCCTACTGACCCTGATATTGCAGAACTTCCAGAGTTGGGACCATTCTTAGTGCACATTGGTGGAATTTAGAGTATATATATATATATATTTGGAGTAAATATCTTCATGCCTTCTTTCTCTTATAAATATTTTCAATTTACCTCTTGGAGTGCTTGCATCTTTCTAAATAGTAGATTTCCTAGTTAATCAAAATGACATCCATATCTGTGATTAGAGGAATTGTAATATATGTGTATTTGTTGTAACAAATTATCTGATTATTTTTTACTTTAGTACCATATTGCTACTCAATTTTTTAGTTCTTAAATGAGATTTCTCTAGTTTTTGCACAATTATGAAAATCATAAACACATAAAATATTCAACATGTTAGTGTCTTCATACACCTTAACCTAAAAAGTAAATGTTGTCAATTGGTGAGCAAACCCTTGTAAAGGTCTTATTGGCTATTTTTGTTTTTTAAGGCTCATGTGGC
>NW_005354435.1:0-754 GCF_000412655.1 Myotis brandtii | reverse complement strand
ATCCATTTACATTTAAGGTTATTATAGATAGGTACTTCTTTATTGCCATTTTTATTCTTTATGTCTATGCTCCTCTCTTTCTATTTGTTCTTACAACAGTCCCTTTAGCATATCTTGCAGTGCTGGTTTGGTGGTAGTAAACTCCGTTAGCCTTTGTTTTTTTCTGTGAAGCTCTTTATTTCACCATCTATTTTGAATGAAAGCCTTAATGGATAGAATGGTCTTGGATTCAGTGCTTGTTTTTTATTGCTTTGTATACTTCATGCCACTCCCTTCTGGCCTGACGTGTTTCTATTGAAGAATCAGCTGACAGTATAATGGGAGCTCCCTTTAGCTAACTTACTTTTTCTGTTTCTCTCTGGCAGCCTTTAAGATTCTTACATTGTCATTGGTGTTTGCCAATTTAATTATGATGTGTCTTGGTGTTGGTCTATTTGAGTTTATCTTGTTTGGGATTCTGTGCATTTCTTGGTCTTGTGTTTTTTCTTCCCAATATCAGGGAAGATTTCTGTCATTATTTTCTGAAACAGGTTTTCTATTCCTTGCTCTGTTTCCTCTCCTTCTGGCACCCCTATTATTTGGATATTGTTTCATTCTGTGTTGTCCCAAAGCTCCCTTAGGCTCTCCTCCTGCTTTTTAAGTTTTTTTTTTTCCAGTTGCTGCTCTGTTTGGGTGTTTTTTCCTGCCTTCTCTTCCAGCTCACTGGTGAGGTCCTCAGCTTCTTCTCATCTACTGTCGATGCTTTCTATTTGTT
>NW_005354434.1:0-582 GCF_000412655.1 Myotis brandtii | reverse complement strand
TAAATTCTTTATTGTTTAAAGTATTACATATGACTCCATTTTCCCCCATTTAACTCTCCCCAGCCTCTCCTACCCCCCAGCACATGCCCTCACTCCCCTACTCTCTGTGTCCATTGATTATGCTTATATGCATGTATACAAGTCCTTTGGTTGATCTCTTACTCCCCTTCCCATCCATCCTCCCCTGCCTTCCCTCTGAGGAGGTGGTCTGTTCGATTCTTCTGTCTCAAGATCTATTTTTGTTCATAGTTTATGTTGTGCATTATATTCCACAAATGAGTGAAATCACGTGATATTTATCTTTCCCTGACTGGCTTATTTTGCTTAGCATAATGCTCTCTAGGTCCATCCATGATATTGCAAATAGTAAGAGTTCTTTCTTTTTCACAGTAGCATAGTATTCCATTGTGTAGATGTACCACTGTTTTTTAATCCACTTATCATCTGATGGGCACTAAAGCTGTTTCCAAATCTTAGCTATTGTAAATTATGCTGCTATTAATATAGGGGTGTATATATCCTTTCTGACTGGTGTTTCTAATTTCTGGGGATATATTCTTAGAAGTGGGATTACTGGGTCAA
>NW_005354433.1:0-779 GCF_000412655.1 Myotis brandtii | reverse complement strand
ATGTCTCTAGAATGTCAACAACTTAAAAAATAATTAATGACTCTTGACCCCAGTTAAAGACCAACCCTGGAAGATATAGTGAAGGACCCGTGGGTCAACACGTACCAGGAGGAGGAACCGAGGCCATACATTGAACCACCCTGGGGTGACTTGGACCCTCAGGTACCAGAAATAATGAAGAACCATTATGAGATCCAGGAGTCAAAAACATAAAGAAAATATGATAATATCATGAAGATTTACTAATTCTAGAGAGAACGGGAACCAAGAGGAAGGGCCATAGCGTCAGGGTAAGGCCCTGCCACTCCCGGGACCCCACCACAGTGTTTCCTCAAGCCAAGAGGTTCCACCACCCGATAAGAATTCCAAACACCCTGCCAATCACCCCGCCAGCCTGGAAGCCAGGATGTCCACTTCCCAGGCAGCCTAGACTCAAAGACTGAGACCCTCATCCCAGCCCTCCCGCATGGCCCTCGTGCTCCCTCTCTAGCCTCAGCAGCAGCAGCAGTGGTGGTGGGGCCCGAGAGGAAGCCCCCATGAAATTGCCTTCAAGCTGGGCAGCCCGATGGTGGGACCCCAGCCTTTTCCTCTGGCCACAGCCAGGGCTGGCAGGGGGCAGGTAGGAGGGTCTTCAGGTTTTTCTTATGATTCTGATGCTGCAGGCTGCCCAGAAATAAAAAGCATCGCAAAAAGACAAACACCAAGCCAACAAATTGGCAAAAACACATTTTCAAGAATATACACTGTAGAGAAACCAAGATGGCGGCATAGGTAAACAC
>NW_005354432.1:0-636 GCF_000412655.1 Myotis brandtii | reverse complement strand
AACTGTTAATGGGACCCCTAGCTTCAAGGAGATGCACTGAGAAAAATACCAATTTTTTTGGAAATATCCTAATATAAAAAAACCCAGGGTCTGTAATGACCGACAAAGGCTCAACTGAACACCAGAAGTCAGTCCTGCAGTCCATGATGCGGTTGCCATGGCGACCCAGCACTGACTGCCACCTGTGCAGGCTGGTGACCCAGCACTGACTGCCGAGGGGTGCTGCAGATTAGGCCCAGAGAGAGGCCCAAACGGAGAGGCAGGGTCTGATCCACTGCCTCCGTGGCAGCTGTTGATCAGTCGTTGCCTCTCTTTCTCTCCGGGCTTCACCAGAAGCCGCACCTCTGTTTCTCTCCGGGCCTCCACAGGGGCTGCTGTTCAGCCCCGCCTCTCTGATCAGGCCCGGAGATAGACCCAGAGATGCTGACTGGCATAGAAACCGACCAATCAGAACCAAATCTGGGTGAACTGTGAGGAGCCAATGGTTGCCTAGGAGGTGGAGCTTTTGATGCTGACTGGCATAGAAACCGACCAATCAGAACCAAATTGGCTGGCAGGGGAGGGCACTTGGGGGGGAGATCAGGCCTGCAGGGGAGGGTAGTTGAGGGTGAGATCAGGCTGGCAGGGGAGGGCAGT
>NW_005354431.1:29448-31721 GCF_000412655.1 Myotis brandtii | reverse complement strand
ACAGAACTTTCATTGAGTATCTATATTATATCTATATCTCTATCTATCTATCTTCGATCTATCTATCATCTTCAACAGCCCTGAGAAAAATGGTATGGCAAGTACTTGCTTTCCATTTTACAGATGTGGAATCTGAGACTTAAAACAAGTGAGTCATTAATTTAAAGTTTCAGTTGTGGTAAGCAACTAATGAAATCTTAGGGTGTTACATAACCCTGGATGTTTGCATTTTAAATATTTGCCTTTCAACTCCTGGCTAGACAATGCTCCACTCAAAAATGGTCTTCTAAGTGATTGACTTTTGAGTCTTGGTAACTCATGAGCAAAACAGAAACTTTTCCAATACCCTCATATATACTTTTATTGACCCTGTATTTTTCAAACATTTTTAAATTGAGTTTATTAGGTGACATTGTTTAACGGAACCATACAGGTTTCAAATGCCCTCTTCCACCTCCTTCAGCCCCCTTTCCTTCTGGCTATCACTGGACTGTTACAGCTTAATCCTTTCACCAAGGATTTTTGTTTACAGAACTCATAATAATTTTTAAACAGCATGCAGTCCTTACATATTTTCAAGAAAACATTGAGCCTGCAACCTGGGCATGTGCCCTGACCAGGAATCTAACCATGACCTCCTGATTCATAGGTCTACACTCAACCACTGTGCTACAGCCGCTGGGCCTTATGATGATATTTTAAGATAAAAAATATTCTTGTATAAGTTTTTCATGGAATTTTAAATATCCAGGAGGTCACAGTTCAGTTCCTGGTCAGGGCATATGCCTGGGTTTCCAGGCTTGATCCTCAGTAAGGGGCGTGTAGGAGGCAGCTGATCGATGACTCTCTCTCATCATTGATGTTTCTATCCCTCTCTCCCTCTCTCTTCCTTTTTGAAATCAATACAAATTTTAAACATATTTTTAAAAAATCAAAATATTTTTGTTTTAATGATCAGAAATTTAACATCTTTCCCCTTTTCCTATGTAAATTTACCTCTTCTTTTAAATGTAATGTGACTCTAAAGTTGTAAATATTGAACATTTTCTTCTGGATTCAGTTATTTTCAAAGGTCTTACTGATATAACAAAATATATCAAAACAAATTAATATATTGTAAATTACAGTGGGGCCTTGATGTACGAGTTTAATTCGTTCCGTGACGAAGCTCATAACTCAAATTACTCGTATGTCAAATCACTGTGACGTTCACTGCGCCAACTAGCAGTGGGGTATTTGAAGCTGGCTCATAACCCTATATAAATTTAACTCTTCTTTTAAATGTAATGTGACCTAAAGTTGTAAATATTGAACATTTTCGTCTGGATTCAGTTATTTTCAAAGGTCTTACTCATATAACAAAATATATCAAAATAAATTAATATATTGTAAATTATAATGCATACATATTAGATATAAAATAAAAATAATCTTGAAGCACATCTTTAAAAGAATGATGTGTTTTTTAAATGTATCTATGGATGGGTATTCCTTGTTGCAAGAATTAAAAAAGGTCTAACATTAATTCTGTTGCTATTTTTGATTTGTATAGATGTACCATGAAAAATTATTCATATATAAGTAAGTATATACAGATAAAATAATTATATCCTTATTACCAGTTCTTGTAAATCTTCTACATTAGATGCTAGAAATCACCCCGTGCCCTATTGTCAAGAATTGCTTCACCCAGCCGGCATGGCTCAGTGGTTGAGCATTGACCTATGAACCAGGAGGTCACAGTTAGGTTCCTGATCAGGACATATGTCAGGTTGCAGGCTTGATCTGCAGTGGGGGCGTGCAGGAGGCAGCTGATCGATGACTCTCTCTCATCATTGTGTTTCTATCCCTCTCTTCCTTTTTCTTCCTCTCTGAAATCAACACATATATTTTAAAATAGAATAAAGCAACACCAATTTGTTTTTTTTTTTTTTTAAAAAAAAGAATTGCTTCTAATCATCTGTCAGCTGGTTATTTCCTTTAGGTCTTCCTTCAGTTTTGTTGAAACAAAAAAATTGTTACCACATGATCTACTAAAGGATTTTTTCCCTTTCCTTAGAATCCTTTGCTTTCTCAAAAATCAACATCAGTATTTCAAATTGTTCCTTTCTTTGGCACCCTGAAGATTTTTATACCCCAGGACAATGCTCCACAGTAACTAACATTTGGCTGAGGGAGAGATTTGTTTTTCTCTCATAAAGTGGAAGATGGGTAATTAAGAAAGGGGAGGTGAGGAAGGATAAATAGCACGGTCTCCAGCAGATCAATATGAA
>NW_005354431.1:24519-27544 GCF_000412655.1 Myotis brandtii | reverse complement strand
AGAAGGGAAAGGCTCAGGTGTGCTCCCAGGAGGGAGAGCAGGCTGGGTCTTCCTAAGGACTTTTGAGGAGTGATCCCAGGAGAGGATCCCAATTCATCAGCTTTTCAAGTGTGTCCTTTTAGGGCCATTTTCGGAGCCAGGGCAGGGGGTCATTAGTCAATATAGCTGGTCCTGAGGTCACCCTTGGTGTCACTTGTGTGGTTTTGTTGCTTTTCTGAGCCTGGAGCTGAAACACAACTGAGGCCTGGATATTATCTCTAGGGAGGAAAGGGCATCCTGGAGATGAGGTCCCACCCTACAGTTGTCCATTGCTAGGTACCCCGGGGCTTTCTGCCTTGTTGACCTATACTCGGCCCATCGTCCTTGCCGTGCTCATGTCTGTTTAACTGCCTACCATATTAGGCCAAAAGCTTCAGACTGCTTTTGGAATCTTGAGTTTAAATTTAGTTAAAAGCTCATTTAAAAGTATATTTAAAAAAAAAAAAACCAAAAAAAAAAAAACAACCCTTATCAGAGATAACATTGGCAAATATGTTCTCCCATGCAGTGGGCTTTCTTGTGTTTTGTTGATGGTTTTTTTCGTGCAGAGGCTTTGTGTTTTGTTGATGGTTTTTTTCGCTGTGCAGAGGCTTTTTATTTTGATGTAGTCCCATTTGTTTATTTTCTCTGTAGTTTTCATTGTAGCAGGAGTTGTATCGTTAAAGATATTGCTATGACAAATGTCTGCTATTTTGCTGCCCATGGCTTCTTCTAGGATTTTTATTTATCCATTTTGAATTTATTTTTGTGTATGATTTAAGTTGGTGATCTAGTTTCATTTTTTTTGCACGTATCTGACCAATTTTCCCAACACCATGTATTGAAGAGACTGTCCTGACTCCATTGTATGCTCTTGCCTCCTTTGTCAAATAGTAATTGAACATAATGGCTTCGGTCAATCTCTGGTTTCTCTGTTCTGTTCCACTGGTCTATATCTCTGTTCTTGTGCCAGTACAAGGCATTTTGAGAACAGTGGCTTTGTAGTATAGCTTGATATCTGCTGTTGTGATTGCTCCAATTTTGTTCTTCTTTCTCAAGATTGCTTCAGCTATTTGGGGTCTTTTTTTATTCCAGATGAATTTTTGGAGATTTTGTTCAATGACTTTGAAGTATGCCATTGGTATTTTAATGGGGATTGCATTGAATCTACAGATTGCTTTGTGTAGTATGGACATTTTAATGACGTTGATTCTGTCAATTCATGAACAAGGTATATTCTTTCATTTGTTTATGTCTTCTTCTATCTCTTTTTTCAGCATCCTGTGATATTCTGAGTACAGGTCCTTTACCTTCTTGGTTAAATTTATTCCCAGGTATCATTTTTTAAAATTTTTAAATTTTTTATGTTCTTTATTCATTAAGGTATTACATATGTGTCCTTATCTCCCCCTTACCTTCCCACCCCCCCACTCATTCCCTCACCCCGTGGTGTCTGTGTTCATTGGTTAGGCTTATATCCATGCATACAAGTCCTTTGGTTGATCTCTCCCCCTTACCCCCACCCTCCCCTACCTACCCTCTGAGGTTTGACGTTCTGATCGATACTTCTCTGTCTCTGGATCTGTTTTGTTCATCAGTTTATGTTGTTCATTAGATTCCACAAATGAGTGAGATCATGTGATATTTATCTTTCTCTGATTGACTTATTTCGCTTAGCATAATGCTCTCCAGGTCCATCCATGCTGTTGCAAATGGTAGTATTCCTAGCTATCTTAATATTTGTTGTCGCAATGGTAAATGGGATTGTTTTTCAAGTTTCTCTTTCTGTGAGAATATAATGAACAACATAAATAGAACCAGAGTCATAGAAACATTGAACAGACTGTCCAACCTATGAGGAAAGGCCGCGGGTGAGGGGATAAGAGATCAACCAAAGGACTTGTATGCATGCATATGAGCATAACCAATGAACACACATGAGGGGGGGTGTGAGGGCATGTGCTGGGGGATGGGGGTGGCCGGGGAGAGGTCACTGGGGAAATGGAGACTTATGTAATACTTTAAACAAGAAAGAATTAAAACACACACACACCAAAAAGACACAGATTAATTTTAATATTGTTTTACTTAGCTCAATATATCCAAAATATTGTTTCAACATTTAATCATTATAAAAATTAATGAGATACTTTACATATTTTTTGTACTAAGTCTTTGAAATCTGGTGCAGGGTCTATACCTACAATGCATATCAATTTAGACCAGCCACATTTCAAGTGCCTAATCACCCAGGTAGCTACTGGTTACCATATTTGACACAGTAGACTTCTCAAATTATAGGTCACCATTATAGTGGGTTATGATAGCATAATCGCTGAGTCATGACCAAGATTTTAAAAGATGAACTAGAATATAAAAAAGAGAAAATATGGTTTATCAAAAAGTGTAAGTAAAAATATTGATTTGGAAAATACCTGTTTCACATAATTTTAGCAGAAACTGCTGGTTGCATCCTACTACCCCTTCTCCAATTCTATTAATAATGGAACTTCTGCCCTAAGTGGTTTGGCTCAGTGGATAGAGCGTCAGCCTCTGGACTGAAGGGTCCAAGTTCGATTCCAGTCAGGGGAATGTACCTTGGTTGTGGGCACATCCCCAGTAGGGGGTGTGCAGGAGGCAGCTAATTGATGTTTCTCTCTCATTGATGTTTCCAACTCTCTATCCCTCTCCCTTCCTCTGTAAAAAAGTAAAAAAAAAAAAATAATGGAACTTCTGAGTTTTAGCTGGCCACAACTGTGTTTTATTTCTCTCTGGAAGTGGGCATGGCTATGTTCTGGTGATTGGAGTGAGAGAGGAAGTGATGTATGCAACTTTCAGTTCAATGCTTTAAAAAGGAAGGGTTATTCATAGCAGCACAATTTACAATACCTAAGATCAGAAAACAGCCCAAGTGCCCATCAGTAGATGAGTGGATAAAAAAGCTGTGATACATTCACACCATGGAATTTTTTTTTTAATTAAATCTTTATTGTTCAGATTATTATAG
>NW_005354431.1:19351-23583 GCF_000412655.1 Myotis brandtii | reverse complement strand
TTCTAGAAAATTCTTGAAAAACCTTAAAGTGTGGTTTTGAACTCTATATCCAGTAGTTTGTTTTCCTCTATTTCTGTCATTTGTGACCTGTTTCTTTGTCTCCTCATTTTTTATGCTTCCCTTTGTTGGTAGAGTGGCTTTGTGTGCTAGGTGTCCTATAGGGCCCAGTGGCTCAGCCTCCCCAATTACCTGAGGTGGACACTCTTGGTGCACCCCTTTGTGGGCTTTGTGCACAGTCTTGTTGTAGTTAAGCCTTGATTGTTGTAGGTATCACTGGGAGGAATTGACCTCCAGGCCAATTGGCTGTGAGAATCAGCTGTGTCTGCAGTGGGAGAACTTCTGAGCTGGAGACACCCTTCTGGGGCAAGACTTGCTTCAGTGGGGCTTTGGTGCTCACTGAGTCTTCCCCCTGAGTGTGTCCCTCATGGATCTGAGGAGTTGTAATCTGGATGGTCCCACTCTGACCACTGGGTACACTGGCTCTTGGATCTCTAAGGAGGTGCTAAGTTAGCCTCTGCCTGAGGCTACCAAGCCGGAGCTATGGAGATATTCCTCTTCTTTGGGGTTTGGAGGTGCCCAGATGAGGCCCAGCTGTGAAGCAATGCAAGCTGCTGGGGGGCCTTGGACCTTCTTTTGGAAGTTTTGCGTCTCTCTGATTCAGCTGTAGTTTGTTAGGTAATTTTCAGCTTGCAAAGGGCCAGGCCTTTCATATGCAAAAGCCTCTGTGTACAGCTTTGTTGGGTTGGGGTCTCAGGGAATTAACAGGGCAGAACAAGCAGCTATGGCTGCTCCCCAGTCCTACCGTAAGAGGCCCCGCATCTCAGGGTCCCGGTAATCACTGAAAGCACCTCTGAGAGAAAGCCGCCCTCGAGTTCTGCCCAATGCCAGACCGTCCAGTTTCTCCCCGTATGAGTCTGGGTCCCCAGAGACTCACCCAGAACTGGAGTTCAGAGCAGTTGGGAGCTTGAGACTCCCTCCCGATTGAAAAAGACAACAGCGTTCTCAGCTGCCAGCCCTATCGACTTGTGCCGCGTCCTCAGCTGCCAGCCCTTTCCTTGTGCACCTCCGTACCTCTGCACTTTACTTCCACACTGCACCTCCTGAGTCTCAGTGTTTTTCTCTTTCCTTCTAGTTGTAGAATTTCCACTCAGCCAGCCTTCCTGTGGTTCTGGATGATGCCCGTTTCGTCTTTTAGTTGTATTTTTGAAGTGGTTGTGCGAGGCAGCAATTTCCAGTGTTTACCAATGCCACCATCTTGGTTTCTTTCTCTACACCATGGAATGTTATGCAGCAGTAAAAAAGAAGGAACTCTTACCCTTTGAGACAGCATGGATGGCCCTGGAGATTATTATGGTAAGCCAAATAAGCCAGTCAGAGCAAGACAAGTAGCAGATGATCTCACCCATATGTGGATGGAATCTAATGAACAAAATAGATCAAAAGACATAAACCATGGAACACACTGAGGAATCTCAGAGGGAAGTTGGGAGCGGGTGGGTAGATAGAAAGAGATTAACCAAATAATTTATATGCATATATACATAACCCAAGGACACAGACAATAGGGCAATAGGGTGGTAAAGGCCTGGGGCGGGGGGTGGGGGGGAAGGCTGGGCTAGAAGGAGTCAATGAGGAAAAAGAAATACATTTGTATAACTTTCAACAATAAAGGTAAATAGTAAAAAAAGAAAGGATTAGATTTGGTGCTACTCCTTTCTTCTTTCCCACTGGATGTAATGTAGACAGGATGATTGTAGTCAGAACTTCCACCATAGGCCATAAGATGCGAGCCACATGACAAAAATGGCAGAATAACAAGTAAGACACTCTTTCAGTCCCTGGATCATCTAGACTGAATTTTCACTTAAAAGAAAAAAGATTTCTCTTATCTAAGCCATTGCATTTTGAGATCTCTTTGTTAAAGCAGGAGAACTTGTATCTTAACTAATATATTTTCTCTTTCTTTATCACTCTCTCCATCTCAATTATCTCTATCCATTGTAACTATGAGTGTCCTAGATAACAATGTAAAAAACTTACATTGTGAAAATATGATTACAGTATTATATTTATATTGTGAACTGACGACTGAAAATGTACAAAATTTATTATTGTAGGTTAAAGTTAAAGCAAACTGAACACTACCAGTTTACAAGATTTTGCCTACTTATATAGATTAAAGATTTATCAGCTCATTGGAAGAGCTGATGCTATTGAAATAGATGATAAGACCCAGGTAGGATATGTTGATGAAAAAAGAAAGAGCACAGGGCAGAGCCCAAGGAATTCCACTGTCTAGGCGAACAAGAAGGGACAGAGCGAAAGGGAGAAGTACCCAGGAAAGTAGACATCTGTGAATCCCAAAGAAGGGACAATATTAAGGAAAAATAGTCAAGAGAAGATTTTTACTAATCAGAGTAATTGGGGCTTTAGCCAAGACATTCAAAAAATAAAAAAAGAAAAGCATTTCAAAAGTTTGCGTGATTTTATAATGTGTTAATTCAAAATATAACAGAATTTAAATTGTTTTTAACAAACTAGAAATAATTACTTATTTGTCAGATTAGTTACTTAAAGTAAGAGGGGGACAATAACAGCGTTCACTTGGTGCCTTATGACGAATTACAGAGATGATCTGTAATGGTGGTATTGCTAAATCCCTAAATCAATTGCTAAATCTATTCATCTCAAATGCCACAATGAAGTAAAATGATAGGTTGTGATTATTTTTCTGTTGCTGGATTTAGGAACAAGGAACATATCAGAACCCAGCTATTTCAGTGTCTGGGTAAGGCAGAAGCGGCACCACTTCAATATAATCATAGCCACAGAGGAAAGTTTTATCTAAGTGATCCATTCAGCTCTCTCTTTCTCTCTCTGGAACATGCCCTCACCTTTCCCACTTTTTCTTCCATGAGGCATAGTTTTATTTGCCTTTCTTCTTCTAAGCCATGAGGGCCCTTCTTTTGAACTCCATAACTTGTTTTCTAAGCCCAGGCAGCCCAGCTGGCTCACTTCTTCTACAGCTCATAGCTCCCATCTCTGTGACTTTCTAAATAAACTTTTGCTTGTAAAGTTAAAGAAAAAAGGGCTCTGTTTACTAAGATGAAACTTTATCTTCTTGGGAAGAGGGAAAACATCATCCACGTTATGTGTCACAAATTCTTTCCTTTTTAAGGCTAATATTCCATTGTATGTCTGTGTCACATTTTGTTTATTCATTCATCCATCAATGGACATTTAATTTGCTTCTGACTTTTGGGTATTGTGAATAGTGTTGTTATGAATATGGTTGTGCTAATATCCTTTTGAGACCTTGTTTTCATTTTTGGGGATATATATATGTATATATATCCAGAAGTAAGGATCATATGGTAGTTCTAGTTTTACTTTTTATAGGAATTGCCATATTGTTTTTCATATTGTTTGCTTTTTTAACAATCCCACTGACAGTGTACAAGTTTCCAATTTTTCCAGTTATTTGATAGTAGCCATCCTAATGTGCATGAGGTGATATCTCATTGTTTGTGTTTGTTTGTGTCCTCTTCTGCTATTTATTTCCAGTTTATTACTTTATTTTTCAATTACAGTTTATATTTTATATTCAATATCATTTTGTATTAGTTTTAGGTATACAGCTTAGCAGTTAGACAATCATGTACTTTAGAGAGTAATCCCCCGCCCCCCAATATTTTAAGTACTCACCTGGTTCCACCCATAGTTATTAAAATACTAGTAGCCCAGTGTACGAAATTTGTGCACATTAAAAGGGAATTAATTGCCCTAACCAGTTTGGCTCAGTGGATAGAGCATCGGCCTGAGGACTCAAGGATCCCGGGTTCAATTCCGGTCAACGGCATGTACCTTGGTTGCAGGCACATCCCCAGTGGGGAGTGTGCAGGAGGCAGCTGATTGATGTTTCTCTCTCATCGATGTTTCTAACTCTCTATCCCTCTCCCTTCCTCTCTATAAAAAAATCAATAAAATATATATTTTTAAAAAGGAATTAATTAGCGGAGATATTTTAATATTGCTATTTGCCCTTTCTCTATAATAGAAGTGTGAGAAATGAAAGGAAATTAGTAAAATGTATATGAAAATAATATATAAATTTATTAATAAATAAACAGTAACAAAAGGATATAACAACAACAGAGGCATGATATAAAAACGACAAAAACATGATATGAAAACAACAAAAACATGATATGAAAACAACAGTGATACAAACA
>NW_005354431.1:17409-18831 GCF_000412655.1 Myotis brandtii | reverse complement strand
GCTGTCTCTCAGAGAAGCAGCATCCCACCAAGACCTGCTTTCATTCTCTTGTCTGTCTTTTCTAACCCTTTCAGCCGCCCCCACTCAGGTTCACCCATGGCCGTGCTGGCACAGCACACTTTATAAAGATATGCCTCCATGCTCAGAGGGCAGGTTCCTGCCTCTAACCTTGCCCTTACAGGAAACACCTTGGGGGAGGGTGCAGCCGTTTCCAAGACAACCCCTGCAGGACTGACTTCCTTCCACTTGGTCACCAGACCCCAGTGGTGATGAACTCCACCCAGGGTTTTTATATAAGTAGATTATATTAACTTTTTAAAGTTTCTTCTCTTTCACTGAGTCATCACTTTTAGAACTGATGTGTAATAACCTCATTACTGTATTTAATTTCCCTCTTGTGGTCAAAGCCAATGATTGCAGTGATAATGACAGTTGCTAAACACTCAGCCCAAGGCTATTTCAGAGGGCACTGAGTTAAGATATTCTGTAGTTTTTTTGTGTGTGTTTTTAAATGGTCAATCAAGGGTAGAATATCCGCTGTTCAATCACTAGAGGAAAGAATATTTTTTAATTATCTTGATTCTAGAATAATTCATGCATTGTTTTTACCTTAGATATGAAGAGTTCATTTGTGTCCTGTCATTCCCTTTGTCACTATACATTTTCAAGGTAGAGATCTAGGATAATTTAATTAGCAATATTGCCTAGCCCCTGTATTTAAGGTCACTGCCTGTTAGAATCCTATCATTATATATATACTAGGGGGTGTCTGGTATATGCCCCATATGTGGAGTTGTCTTGTGCCAAGAGCCTGACATCCTGGGCTGAGAAAGCTCTGTCCTGGGACTACATGCTGACAGGCCGTTCCTCCTTTTTCCTGTATTGGCCCCTCTTGCCCTTGTGTCAAGAGGGATTTTCTTCTCACAGTCCATTTGCCCACAGCTGTTGCCTGGGCTTTCTGTTCACGCTGAGGTTGAGGCCTCTTGGTGGCCAGTGCCATGAATCTGTATCTCGCCCAATCGTGTGAGCTGGGCCCTCCCTGGAGAAGAAACCTGGGTTCCCCAAGAGATATGACCAGAGCCGGGGCCCCACCAGCAGGCGAGGGGAGCCCAAGGCAGGTGCTGGGCATGGAGGCCACAGGGGCATAGGTTACCAAGGAGACAGAACTGAACCTCTTGCAGGGGGGCGCTGCCACTCCCTCATTTGCACACCTCACATCACCCTGCTTGGCCCTGGAAGATGGCTGGTTATCCAGAGACAGGTAAGATTCCTCAGGGAAGGAACAACCTAAGACAGGCACAGTCTCAGAGGGGCCATCAGGAGACAACTTGGGGGTCAACATAGGTGGGGCACAGGCCCTCACCCCCCCAACTTTACAGAGGCCTGAACCCTCACCCCTTCTGAGGGAGGTCTCCTGCCCCC
>NW_005354431.1:12991-14604 GCF_000412655.1 Myotis brandtii | reverse complement strand
CCGCATCCCCCACACCCCTTTCCCCCCCAAGAATAGTCAGTCCATTCCCTTTCTATGCCCCTGATTATATTATCTTCACCAGTTTATTCTGTTCATCAGATTATTTATTCACTTGATTTTTAGATTCACTTGTTGATAGATGTGTATTTGTTGTTCATAATTTGTATCTTTACCTTCTTCTTTTTTTTTTTAGAAGGTTTTTTTTTTTAAACAGAAACAAACAAGCATAAAACCCCAACAGTAAATAAACACTTTTATACCGGTGTGTGCCACATTTATACCACAGAATACCCTGCATTCACCAAATCAGTTTCAATTGCAGAGACTGCCTAGGAATGCTTCTTTTTTTCAAAGGCAAGCCAAACCCGGACCCTTAGCCAGTCCGAGTTTTGACTTCCCTCCCGGGAAGTCCCAGAGACAGAGAATACCGTCTAGAAGCCGTTCCTCCAGATCAGTGGTTGGCAAACCGCGGCTCGGGAGCCATATGGGGCTCTTTGGCCCCTTGAGTGTGGCTTTTCCACAAAATACCATGTGCGGGTGCGCACGTACAGTGTGATTGACACTTCGTGGCCCATGCACAGAAGTTGGTTTTCGGGTTGGGCCTCTTCTTTTTCTTAAAGGATACCTTTCAGCATCCTATATAATAAAAGGCCAACATGCAAATCAATCAAACGGTGGAATGACCGGTCGCTATGATGCACACTGACCACCAGGGGGCAGACTCTCAATGCAGGAGCTGCCCCTGATGGTCAGAGTGCTCTCACAGAGCCCTTCCACTCCGCCACAAGCTGGGCTCACAGCTGGGCCCTTTCACAGGGGTCGCCTAAGACCATTGGAAAACACATATCGAATATATAATTACATTTTGTTTTTGGGATTAATCACTATGCTTTAATTACGTTCAATTTGTAACAATGAAAATACATCCTGCATATCAGATATTTACATTATGATTCATAACACTAGCAACATTACAGTTATGAAGTTAGCAATGAAAATAATTTTATGGTTGGGTCACAACATGAGGAACTGTATTTAAAGGGCCAGAAGGTTGAGAACCACTGTTCTAAGGCTTTTATGGTTTTAGTTCTGAGATTTAGGTATTTTATAAATATTGAATTCCTGTTTGTATGTAGTATGTGGTAGAGGCCCAAATTCATTCTTTTGCATACAGATATCTAGTTGTCCCAGCACCATTTGTTAAAAGGACTATTTTTTTTCTCCCTTTAAATGGTCCTGGCACCCTTGTCAGAAATCAGTTGAACATAGATGAATGGACTAATTTCTGGACTCTGAAGTCTATGTCATCATACTGACTTCTAAGTTTAACTTTATAAATCACTTATAGAATTATTTATGAAACATTTTTATCTCCAAAGCTTCCAAAATTATTTGTCATTTACTCAATTGATTGAAATGAACCAGAATCAAATTTGATGTGGAAATATTTACTAAAAATCAAGAAAATGGTTTTATAGCAACATTATGACATAGTAGACATGTTATAATGATATAATTTATTAGACTCATTTCTAAAGGTATAAATTTATGAGACATTAAGGAATCAATTTCAATATATCTGAAAAGAAAATTATAACAAAAATATTAGACAC
>NW_005354431.1:7458-8773 GCF_000412655.1 Myotis brandtii | reverse complement strand
GTGACAGGGTGCGGCCCCCCAACCCCCCCCCCCACGGGCCCTGCTCTGTGTGTGACAGGGTACGGAGCCACAACCCCCCTTGATGGGCCCTGATCTGAGAGTGACAGGGAGCAGCGCCCCAACCCCCTGATCAGCCCTGCTCTGTGGGTGACAGGCCGCAACCTCCCAACCTCCCCATCGACCCTGCCTTGAGTGTGACAGGGGGCGGTGCCCCAACCCCCCAATCGGCCCTGCTCACCAGGGGCTCCCCCCTCCACCCGCCCCCTGAGTGCACAAATTTTTGTGCACTGGGCCTCTAGTCTATACTAATAAAAGGGTAATATGCTAATAAGACTGGACAAAGCCATGGTGGCGGGGCCAAGGCAGAGGTAGTTAGGGGCAATAAGGCCAGGAGGGGAGGGCAGTTAGGGGTGATCAGGCCAGAAGGGGGGCACAGTTGGGGGCAATGAGGCCAGCAGGCAGAGTGGTTAGGGGCAATCAGGTAGGCAGGCAGGCAGGTGAGCAGTTAGGAGCCAGCAGTCCAGATTGTGAGAGGGGATGTCCGACTGCCAGTTGTCCCACAGGAATCAGGCCTAAACCAGCAGTCGGACATCCCCCAAAGGGGTCCTGGATTGGAAAGGGTGCAGGCTGGGCTGAGGAACCCCCCACCCCTGTGCATGAATTTTGTGCACCATGCCTCTAGTAGTAGTAGTAGTAGTAGTAGTAGAATAATTATCCAAGTACCTTTTTTCTTTTTTTTTCTTTTTACTATGCATTGAGTTTCTCTTAGAGAGGAATGCTGTTTTATTCAAATTTGTATCATACCATGGAATATAAATATTTGGGGAATAAATCTTCTCAGTTCAGGAGATACAAGTAATGATTTGCAACAAATATACCCTTTTAAGTTCATTTGAAGTCATGATTTCCATATGAACAAAGAAAAAAGTGATGGAATGTATTATAATCCTTTTATCCTATTTCCTTTAGCCACACCTCTAATTTCTTTTATATTCTATGCTCTGGATTGATGCTTAATTGACACTAATTATAATGTTTATTCATCTCTGAAACATGTTTTCTCCTGCCCTCTTGTCTGAAGTGGGTTGGAGAGGCAGCATGGTTTGAGGTTATGAGTGTGGATTTGGGAACCCGACTACTTGGTATTGAATTCTGGTCTTGCCATTTACTAGCTGAATCACTTTGTGCAAGTTATATCACTCTGTGCCTCTGTTTCCTCACTTGTTATAATAGTACTTGATTCATAGGGTTGATATATTAATACGTGTTAGGTTCTTAGAATAGAACCAGGAACAAAAATGACAGCTTTTATCTT
>NW_005354431.1:1184-5493 GCF_000412655.1 Myotis brandtii | reverse complement strand
TTTTTTAGCTTCTTATTTGCAACATAGTACATAGTTGCTTAGAGTTGCAACTCAGAGGCCGGCAAGTGTTGGAGTCTGCAGTCACTGAAGCAAGCAAACCTCCCTGCTCCCTTCAGTGCATGGCTGCCGGCCGCCATCTTGGCTGACAGTTAATTTGCATAAGGATACGCTGATTAGCCAATGGGAAGGGTAGCGGTCGTACGCCAATTACCATGTTTCTCTTTTATTAGTGTAGATGCTCTGGATTGATGCTTAATTGACACTAATTATAATGTTTATTCATCTCTGAAACATGTTTTCTCCAGCCCTCTTGTCTGAAGTGGGTTGGAGAGGCAGCATGGTTTGAGGTTATGAGTGTGGATTTGGGAGCCAGACTTATTGGTATTGAATTCTGGTCTTGGCATTTGCTAGCTGAATCACTTTGTGCAAGTTATATCACTCTGTGCCTCTGTTTCCTCACTTGTTATAATAGTACTTGATTCATAGGGTTGATATATTAATACGTGTTAGGTTCTTAGAATAGAACCAGGAACAAAAATGACAGCTTTTATCTTTTATTTTTTCTTAGCCTGGAGACAGAGCTAAGGATGCTTGAATTTCAAAGTCCTTGAGTTTTTAGCTTATACCATCCAAGATACTGTTAAACTAAATCAAATGGAGACAAGGACTCCTAGGACTTCCCCAGAGGGCTTCCCTTTATAAAATCCTGAAGCTTTGGCACCTCCATCCATATATTTACTCTATCTGAATACCTCCTTGAGCTTATATCTAGTCTTTGATCTTGGCTCAAAGTTCCAGAAAAAAGGTGATCCAGTCTAATATTTGAGTGCTATATATTCTTTCTTCTAAGAAAACTCTCTTCTACATGTATCATCACCCCTTCAAAGTTTTCAATCTATCATCCTGTATTGATTCTGAAACCCAAGGTTAACTGACTATTTATATTAGTCAATGGTAGCTTTGGCTCTGAGAACACATAACCCCCAATTCAGGTCATGTCCTAGTTAATTATGCTGTCTCCTATTCAACTTTGTATTTCATTACTTCCCTTTAATGTGGAAAGTCTTTTCTAGTTAAGTTAGTATTTTCTTTTCTTATAAAATGCACTCTTTGACTTTTTGAAGGGTATTCCCATGACCAAACACATTTTACACTATTTTAGTACATAATTTAATATTTTCTTCTTTTCCCTGTAACACCTACATGAAGCCTACTCAGACCAACAACATTGTAACATTCTTCATTTTCTGAAGTCGCTCAGCCCTTGATTGCTATAAATTTCTATTTCATAAATTTTATTTAATATGGAAATGTAATAAATGTTTATTGAATGACTGAAGATACCATGATAAAGATTGACTAGAAAAAACAGTGTATTCATTAAGCTTCAGAGTTACAAAAACTATTTTCTTCCATGGAGACCCCAGTTTGTGGAACAGGAACTCCAGCAAAGCCATTTTCATTGACGTAGTCTTCACTCATTTCCTTGATCTGTGTGTGATGGTGGAAAGAATACAAAATTAAGATAAACTTGGATTTTCTGATCAATGATGATTCCTTTTCTTACATCTGGGTCGTATAGTGTCTAAGGAAACCAAGTAGTATAGTGGGCAACAAGATCCATTACTTATAATGATCAAATCAGCAATCCTCTGAACTATCTGAGGTTTAAGCAGCACTGTCCTCTCCAAATAAATGCAGTTTTCTATAATAAGTTACACCATGAGCAATATGATGTCTATGAAGAGTGTTGAGCCAATATTTTATGGAGGAGATTTGAGGAACAAAACAAAGGGGTTCTGACTGCATTTGGAAGGAGTGTGAATTACTTACCTTTGCTGCAAGGAGCATTGTACTCAGCAATTGCAAACTCATCTGCATAAAAACAAAATCATTAGGTGAAGTGAGAGAGATAGCAAACATTTATGGGATATAGGTTAGTGAAAGAATATTATGGGAGAAATTGTATTTTGTCAGAAACATCAGCAGCATTCATTTGATGCATTCCTGGCTGCCTTATATTGTTAACTTTTCAAATACAGTACATTATGTTTCCTTTACTCTGTACTCCTGAAGGGACAGTTCAATGTTGAACTTATTTAAATAAAATATTGTTATATAGTTGAATTAGCTGAAGAAAAGGGAACTAAATATCTTACAGATGTTTCGTATTAATTGCTTTATTTACATTATAGGCAGTTTCTATAATGTATGTATAGAAGGCAAAGAGAGGAGAATCAGATTTGATAAAGACAAAACGAAGTGCTAAGAACTATTAATGTAATGAATTTCCCCTACATGTTTCTGAAATCTAAATTTCTGTGATCAGGAATTTAATTTGTGTGTAAAAATTGCTCACACTCACCCGTCTCATAGTAATCGTAGACTTTCACTATGGCTGGTTGGAGATCTCTTACTGGGATATCTTGGAGAACCGTGAAGGACAAGCTCAGAGTCTGATTTGTCACCTAGAAAGCAAAAGGGAATTAAATGAGCTTTCTTCTCTTTTCTTTGAATGACTTTAAATATTCATTTGTTTGGGAGAAAAGCTCTTTTTAAATTATTATTATTATTTTTATTTTTGCTCAATCATCACCAGAGGATATTTATTTTCCCATTGATTTTTAGAGAGATTGGAAAGGAGGTGGAGAGACACAGAGAGAGAAACATTGATGTGAGAGAGACACATCGATTGGTTGCCTCCCTCATGCACACTGAACAGGGCCGGGCATCGAGCCTGCAACTGAGGTACGTGCCCTTGACCACAATCAAACCTGGGATCCTTCAGTCCACAGGCCAATGTTCTATTCACTGAGCCAAACTGGCTAGGGCAAAACCCCATAAAAAAATCAACTAACGGGGACCTTAACTTGTGCAGAAAGCTCCCCAATTGTTCTTAAACAAATAAAACAATTCATATATCCCCATCAATGTTTTGTTCATAGCAGTGAATGATATATGATTTTTATTGGTTGGATAGCTATGTTTATTTTTGAATATCCAGAAATTTGGCACCATTTAATTTCTCTATCTTGCAGAAATACTTGTGTTGACTCAAAAAGGAATATAAAAGGTCAATAATTGTAACCTTAAGTTTCATAAATTTGTAAATTATAATATTCATCAATCTATAAATAAATAAACTATGTATAACACATAAATATAAAATTATTGTGGCTTATTGGTGGGATGATCTATTTATTTCATGGCCCAAGTCCTTGCTGAGATTGACAGTACTTTCCCCTTTTATATTGTTGATGTATTATTGATATAATAATTGACAAACCCCATGGTACTTCCTTCCATTACTCAGAATAACTTGAAGGTATAATAAGCATATTTGGCAGAGAATTTCTTGCTTATAAAGTCCTAGAAATATGAATATCCAATATTATAATAAGCCATTTCTTTTCATAGCCCTAGATGAAGTATAAATAAAGAAGAGAACATGTACTGGAATTCATGCTAGAATTCTCAAATATTTAGCATAGAAGTGATATCTCAAAAATGCCTTCATTCATTTCCTAGATATCTCCCTTAGGAGGATTATCTCTACTAGAGGCCCGGTGCATGAATTAGTGCACCAGTGGGGTCCCTTGGCCTGGCCTGTGGGAATGCCTGAAACCGGTTCTCCAACATCCCCTGAGGGGTCCTGGATTGCAAGAGGGTGCAGGCCAGGCTGAGGGACCCCACCGGTGCACAATCAGGGCCGGGGAGGGACACGGGAGGTTGGCCAGTCCGGAAGGGACTGCAGGAGAGCTCCAGGGTGTGTCTGGTCCATCTTGCTTAGTCCCAATAGGCAGGAACCCAGCAGCAAACTAAGCTACCAGTTGGAGCATCTGCACCCTGGTGGTTAATGCATGTCATAGTGAGTGGTAGAGCAGCCTTAGCATATCAGCATATTGTTCTTTGATTGTTTAAACAGAAGACCGGGCGACTGGACACTTAGCATATTATGCTTTTATTATATAGGATTTTTTGCAACTAGAGTGGCAGGACTCTCACCTTATCTAGGTAAATCAAAACATGGTTGTTGCTGACTTCTGTTCGGCTCACATCATCAGATCTTTCAAGCTGAAGAACATGAAGACATTGCAAATGTTAATAAACAGAAGAAAGCCCCTGGGAAACCCAGAGAAAAGAATTTTTATTACCAAATTAAATTAAGCCTGAGGATATCATTTCTTCTAATATCTACACTAATAAAAGAGAAACATGCAAATTGGTGTCACTCTGCTACCCTTCCCATTGGCTAATCAGCATATCCTTATGCAAATTAACTGTCAGCCAAGATGGCGGCCGGCAGCCA
>NW_005354431.1:0-291 GCF_000412655.1 Myotis brandtii | reverse complement strand
GGGCCTTGCTCTGTGTGTGACAGGGTAGAGCCATAACCTCCCCATTGGCCCTGCCCTGAGTGTGACAGGGTGCAGTGCCCCAACCCCCTGATCCGCCATCTTTGTTGGCGGTTAATTTGCATATCATGCTGATTAGCCAATGGGAATTACCATGTTCGTCTATTATTAGATAGGATACTTTACCTTCAAGGTTCTGAGCTACATGAAAGTGGTAAGCTGCTGACATTTTTTTTTCTAGTAGTTGTGACTTCCAGCAGTGTGTTATGCTCATGGAGGCAGCAATACAAACAT
>NW_005354430.1:0-1197 GCF_000412655.1 Myotis brandtii | reverse complement strand
AGATCTATTTCTCAACCTGTTTTCTTCTAGGTTGTTACGGAAATACTGAAATTGTCCTTTGAACTTTATTCGAGATGTAAGAATAACTCAATTGAGAGTTTATGCTTATACCTCGACAAAGAAAAGATTGAACAACAACAACAACAAAGGAAAGGAATCGAGTGGGGTTCTGTTAGGATGCTTTTGTTGCCAACTAACAGGTCTATCTCAAATTCTCTTAGAATATAAAGGAAATTTATTGGTTCATATTCCTGAAAACGTCAACATTAGGACTAGCTTAAGGTGAGACTAGAGTAGTTCCTGTCCCAGAACTTCCCTGGAGATTCTGAGGCAGCAGGATTGGGCAGGGGTCTGGATTGCTACCACCTAGAGGTAAACTTGGAAACATTGGGCCAGAGGAACAAAGGAAAAGGCAGGAAACACTTTCACACCCTCTGCCTCCTGGCTGTCTCAGCTGACTCTCCCCTTATCATTGAAAGACAATAATCAGCCCTTGAAGTGACTCAGCTCCAGCTCCAGGTCCACTAACACAGAGCTTACCTCCTCCATAGCTCAACCATAACCCAGGAATGGAGTCTTTTTTGCCTCAATAGTCTTTTTTGGTTGAACCATCCATCGCTAAATCAATCAGAGTGGTCAAAGGAAATAAAAGACTGATTTGATTGCCTTAAGAGAATACTAGTAGAAGCCATTTCTACATGTGGAGTTAGGGTTAATCCTGTGGTTCTCAACTTTCCTAATGCCGAGACACTTTAATACAATTCCTCATGTTGTGGTGACCCCCAATGTCATTGTTACAAATTGAACATAATTAAAGCATAATGATTAATCACAAAAACAATATGTAATTATATATGTGTTTTCTGATGGTCCTAGGCGACCCCTGTGAAAGGGTCTTTCGACCCCCAAAGGGGTTGCAACCCAGAGGTTGAGAACCGCTGGGTTAATCCCTCCTGGGAAGATTCTGGATGTTGTTAATGAAAAGGAAAGAAGTAGTAATTAGGGAAACAATGGTTATTTATTTTAATCTTCCTCTAAAGGACTGTGCAACAGTCCATGATGATGGAAGTGTCCTGAAGTTTTCCTGAAATTGACTTGTCCTCTCTCTAGGAAATTCATTCTTGCTAATATACACACAGGCAGTGGGCACAATAATTTCCACCAGCTTGGGGCAGTGTGGAATGTGGGCAGTAATGG
>NW_005354429.1:0-1131 GCF_000412655.1 Myotis brandtii | reverse complement strand
ATAAAATGGCTGTCATAATTTCTGCTCTGCCTGCTTTACAGGACTGTTGTGAGAATAAAACAAGATAAGGCATATATCCAAGTGTGAAAGCGCCAGGAAAACTCTAGGGCACTATCCAAATTTTAGGGATTCTTTATTAGAGAGAAAGCAATCAAGGGGAACTAAAGTAATTGGAGAAAGTGTAATGGAAAAGTGGAGCCCTGAGGTTGATGTTGAAGGATAGGGACATAATGGATCAAAGAGATGCAAGCAAGGGATGTACTGTTGACCCTTGAACAACCTGGGGTTTAGGGGTGCTGATCCCTTTCTTCCACACACAATGGAAAGTCTGTGTTTAACTTTTGACTCTCCAAACATAACTAATAGCGTACTGCTGATCCCTTACATCAACTCCGTTAGGTATTTAGTTTGTCCCCATTTTACAGATCAATAAACGGGTTCAGAGAGATTAAATAAGCTACAGACATCCAACTAGCAAGCGACTAAGCTGGAATATGGATTCAGGACTAGACAAAGCCATTACTCTCTTTTTTAATAATATATTTTTTATTTATTTCAGAGAGGAAGGGAGAGGGATAGAGAGATAGAAACATCAATGATGAGAGAGAATCATTGATCAGCTGCCTCCTGCATGCCTCCTACTGGGGATGGAGCCTGAAACCCAGGCATGTGCCCTTGACCAAGAATCGAACTATGACCTTCTGGTTCATAGGTGGACACTCAACCACCTAGCAGCACTGGCCAGGCCAAACCCCTTACTTTTAAGCATTGTGTTATACTGTTGGATAGAAAACAAACAAAAGTCTGATTCATGTATGGCTCCGTGAAGAGACTAAATCAGCTAGGACCAGGGGACCCATTACAGATACAGGAACTAAAAACTGAACAGGTTAGAGGAGGCCACCTTTGGAGCATACTTGTATTTTTAACTCATTTTCAAAAATCAAAGACATTTTAACATTTATCCTCACAATTACTCTAAGAAGAAATTGGACAAGTAGATGGTGGCCCAGAGTCATGCACCTACTAACAGCAAGGCTGTTGCTGGAATAGAAATCTTAAAAGATTAGCAGGTTAGTGATCTCTTGGTTGGGCTGTAGTGATAGTCTGGCCAGATGTGGCCAGTGCAGA
>NW_005354428.1:0-500 GCF_000412655.1 Myotis brandtii | reverse complement strand
CCCCCTGAGTGTGTCCTTTATGTTTCCAGGGAACTGCAGACTGGATGGTCCTCTGACCTCTTCTGGGCTTCCTGGCTCCTGGATATCTAGGGAGGTGCTAATCTAGCCTTTGCCTGCGGCTATCCAGCAAAAGCCTCCCTGCAGGGCTTGGGCGGGGCGGGTCCCACGGGATCAACAGGGTGGGGCTAGCAGCTATGGCTGCTCTCAGACTTGCCCTCAGAGGCTCTGCTTCTCAGTGTCCAGGAAATTGCTGCAAGCCCCTCAGAGAGAAAGCTGCCCTCGGGTTCCGACGGATGCCAGACTGTTCCGATTCTCCCGTATGAGTCTGGGTCCCCAGAGACTCGCCTGGAAGTGGCGCTCAGAGCCTGAGACTCCCTCCCGATTGAAAACGACAACCGCGCCCTCAGCCGCCAGCCCACTCCACATGCACGTCTGCACCTCAGTGTTTTACTTCCGCACTGCGCCTCCTCCGAGTCTCGGTATGCTTTTCTCTTTCCTTC
>NW_005354427.1:0-767 GCF_000412655.1 Myotis brandtii | reverse complement strand
AACCTGGGACCCTTGACTCCGCAGGCCGATGCTCTATTCACTGAGCCAAACCATTTAGGGCCCCTTCCACTTTCTTGAAAATCAATGGGACAAAATACCCTCAGGTGAGGGTAAAAAAAAAATAGTTGAAGTGGCCTTTGCTTTTAGGACCTAACATCTTTGCAAGTACATGGATTTCTTTGCTCTCAGCCCTGCAATGAATTTTGGGGCATTTGTAATGTAAATTACTAATCATCTTCTTTTGAACATTAGGAATTAAAACGGCATGTTTTAATGTGATATCTGTGAGCTCTTATTTTTTGAAAGGACCCTAATAAGTATCCACAGCAAGTAATCAAAAACTCCATAAGGAATCCAACACTGACCTCCTTATTCCTAGGTCGATGCTCCACCACTGAGCCAAGCCTGCTGGTGGGAATTTAGTTTGACGTTGCTATCCAGGTATCTAGAATGGTGTCTATTACACAGCAGCAAGTTTGCAATAAATGTTTGTTGAATAAACATATGTAGTGACTACTTTTTCTCCATCTGTGACCTTTTATGTTAAAATGTATTATGATTTTTACCGAAACCAAGACGGTCACCTCTTGGGGTGCTCTATTCAAGAACTAGACGTGGTTGTTGTTAGGTAGTTTTTATTTACTTGCACCCAATAAAGGAGACACACATCTCCAAAACTCTATGTTGAAGAGAGTTAATTGCTTCTTGTATGTACTATTTGGTTAACTACATCAAAATTAAAAGCTTTGTACAGCAAAAGAAAGCAT
>NW_005354426.1:883910-887576 GCF_000412655.1 Myotis brandtii | reverse complement strand
GTGAGATCATGTGATATTTATCTTTCTCTAACTGGCTGATTTTGCTTAGCATAATACTCTCCAGGACCATCCATGCTGTTGCAAATGGTAAGAATTCCATCTTGTTTACAGCCCCATAGTATTCCATTGTGTAAATGTATCATAGCTTTTTTATGCACTCAGCTGCTGATGGGCACTTGGGCTATTTCCAAATCTTAGCTATTGTAAATTGCGCTGCTATGAACATAGGGGTGCATATATTCTTGCTGATTGGTGTTTCTGGTTTCTTAGGATATATTCCTAGAAGTGGGAGGGGTCAAATGGCAGATCCATATTTAATTTTTTGAGGAAACTCCATACTGTTTTCCACAATGGCTGCACCAGTCTGCATTCCCACCAGCAGTGTACTAGGGTTCCCTTTTCTCCACATCCTCTCCAGCACTTGGCGTTTGTTGATTTGTTGATGATAGCCATTCTGACAGGTGTGAGGTGATATCTCATTGTCATTTTGATTTGTATCTCTTGGATTACTAGTAAATTTGAGCATTTATTTCTGTCTCTTGACGTTCTTATGTCTACTTTGGAGAAGTGTCTATTTAGGTCCTTTGCTCATTTTTTAATTGGATTGTTTGTCTTCCTTTTGTTAAGTTTTATGAGTTCCCTGTATATTTTGAAAATTAACTCCTAATCAGATGTAGCATTGGCAAATACATTGGGTTCTCTTGTCATTTTTTATGGTTTCTTTTGCTGTGCAGAAGCTTCTTATTTCGATGTAGTCCCGTTTGTTTAATTTCTCCTTAGTTTCCTTTGCCTTAGGAGATGTATCAGTAAACATCTGCTACGAGAGATGTCTGAGATTTTGGTGCCTATGGTTTCTTCTAAGATTTTTATGGCTTCATGTCTTATATTTAAGTCTTTTACCCATTTTGAGTTTATTGTTGTGTATGGTGTAAGTTGGTGATCTAGTTTCATTTTTTTGCATATAAGTGGCCAATTTTCTCAGCACCATTTATTGAAGAGACTGTCTCTGCTCCATTGTGTGCTCTTGCCTCCTTTATCAAATATTGAGTATAATGGCTTGAGTCAATTTCTGGGTTCTCTGTTCTGTTCCATTGATCTATATGCCTGTTCTTGTGCCAGTACGAGGCTGTTTTGAATACAGTGGCTTTGTAGTATAACTTGATATCTGGTATTATGATTCCACCAAGTTTGTTGTTCTTTCTCAAGATTGCTGCAGCTATTTGGGGACTTTTTCGGTTCTGTGTGAATTTTTGGAGTTATTGTTCTGGATCTGTGAAGTATGCCATTATTATTTTGATAGGGATTGCATTGAATGTATAGATTACTTTGGGTAGTATTGACATTTTAAGGATGTTGATTCTACAAATCTATGAACATGGTATATTCTTCCACTTTTTTATCTTCCTCTATCTCTTTTTTCAACGTCCTATAGTTTTCTGAACACAGGTCTTTTAATTCCTTTGTTATGTTTATTCCTAATTATCATAAATTTTTTGCTGCAATGGTAAATGGGACTTTTTTCTTAGTTCCCCTTTCTGAGAGTTCATTATTCGCCTATAAAAATGCCATAGATTTTTGGGTGTTAATTTTGTATCCTGGTACATTTTAAAATTCATTTATTATATCTAATAGTTTTTTGATGAAGTCTTTAAGGTGTTCAGTGTACTGTATCATGTCATCTGCCAATGAGAGTTTTACTACTTCCTTTACAATTTAGATGCCATTTATTTCTTCTTCTTGTTTGATCACAATGGTTAGGACTTCCAGTACTATATTGAATAAAAGTGGTGAAAGAGGGCATCCCTATCTTATTCCTGTTCTTAGAAAAAATGATTTTAGTATTTGCCCATTGAGTATGATGTTGGCTGTAGGTTTGTTATTATGATCTTCATTATGTTGAGGTACGATCCCTCTATTTCCACTTTGCTGAGAGTTTTTATCAAAAAAGAGTGTTGGCTTTTGTTAAATGCTTTTTCTGCTTCAATTGATATGATCATGTGATTTATGTCTTAATTTGTTTATGTGATATATCACATTTATTAATTTGTGAAATTGTACCAGCCTTGCATCACTGGAATAAATCCCACCTGGTCATGGTGTATGATATTTTTAATGTATTGTTGGATTTGATTTGTTAATAGTTTGTTGAGGATTTTAGTGTCTCTGTTCATCAGGGATGTTGACCTGTAATTCTCTTTCTTTGTAGTGTCTTTATCTGGTTTTGGAATTAGGGTAATGCTAGCCTCATAGAGCTGGGAAGTGTTCCTTCTTCTTGATTTTTTGGAATGATTTGAAGAGGATAGGTGTTAGTTCTTCTTTGAATGTTTCATAAAACTCCCCTGTGAAGCCATCCGGACTAGGGCTTTTTTTGCTGAAAATTTTTTTATTACTGCTTCAATTTTATCAGTAGTTATTGGCCTATTCTGGTTTTCTGATTCTTCCTGATTGAGTTTTGGAAGGTTGTATTTTTCTAGGGATATATCTATTTCATCCAGGTTTTCCCATTTGTTGGAATAAAGTCATTCACAGTACTTTTTTTTTTATTACGATCCTTTGTATTTCTCTGGGGTCAGTTGTTACTCTTTCAGTTCTGATTTTGTTTTTTGGGTCCTCTTTCTTTGTTTCCTAGTGAGTCTGGCTAGAGATTTATCAATCTTGTTTATCTTTTGAAAGAACCAGCTCTGGATTTTATTGATCTTTTGAATTTTTTGTTTTGTTTTGTTTTTCACCTCTATGTTATTTATTTCTGCTCTGATCTTTATTATTTCCTTTCTTCTATTTACTCTGGACTTTTCTTATTCTTCTCTTTCTATTTCTTTAAGTTGTAGTGTTAGATAAATTATTATCAGTTTTTCTTGTTTTTTGAGACAGGCCCTTAGTGCTATGAACTTCCCTCTTAGGACTTCTTTCACTATGTCCCGTAGATTTTGGATTCTTCTGTGTTCATTTTCATTTGTTTCCATGATGGTTTTTATTTCTTCTCTGACCTCTTTGGTAACCCATTCATTATTTAATAGCATGCTATTTCCTTGTTGATTTTTTTGTGTAGAAGATATATACAGTGATGTCATTGGGGTATTAAAGTCCCCTACAATGATTGTATTGCTGTCAATCTCTCCCTTGATATCCTCCAGAAGTTTTTTAAAAAAATATATTTGGATATTCCTGTATTGGGTTCATATATGTTTAACAGAAAATTGAAACATATAGTGATAAGGTGCAGATCACCGATTGTCTGCAGCCAGGGGCAGATGAAGGGGCAGAAGGAATATCTGTGGGCATGTTGGATGTGGTCTTTTTCTTAATTGTGGTAATAACTCCACTGGTATATTATGGCTCAGGATTCAGTGGATTATTTGTACAAATTATAACACAAGAATTAGATAAATATAAAAAGGGTTTCTGAACAAGGATATACATTGAGCTACAATTTTAAATAGAAAAAATTAAAAGTCTTAATTTTCAGTAGGAGTTTAAATTAATCCAGTTACCTACAACAATTCCACTACAACCAGAACTTGTTCCTAATATTCAAAGAAGCATCATCATAACTAAAGCTTATTAGATTGCCAAAATGTCTTAGCCCAAGATATCAGAATATGTCTTTGTGTTTTTAAAATTTGGTTTTGAAAATATTTAGTATAATTGCATCGATCTTCCTTTTTT
>NW_005354426.1:877575-880718 GCF_000412655.1 Myotis brandtii | reverse complement strand
AAGAAATGCCTTAGATTTCTTGGCATTAATTTTGTATCCTGCTACTTTACTTTTCTTTAAAGTTTAAAATATGAGTATTTTGGTTGTCTTAACTACAAAGAAAAGTTTCTAAATAATACTTCAACAGAATTTGAGTAATTGATCATTATCTATAGGTTTTGTTTTAAAGTACATATTTTCTGAATATTATATACTAGAGACCCAGTGCATGAGATTTGTGCATGGGTAGGTTCCCTAGGCCTAGCTGGCGATCAGGGCCTATTGGGGCCTCCCAGCTGCCGGCCTGGGCCTTCCTTCATTCCATACCACACCCTGGTGGTCAGCACATGTCATAGCGAGCAATCAAACTCCTGGTATCCTGGTCAAACACCCGAGGGGACAATTTGCATATTAGGCTTTTATATATATAGATTTCTATCTTGCTGACAGCCTATTTCAAACACTAAATAAACTAATTTACTCTCCAATATATTTTCCTTATGGTATTTTAATTATAAAATAGGGGGAAGAAAGAAGCTGCATTCTACATCTGCAGTGGTTCTCAACCTGTGGTTCGCGCCCCCTTTGGAGGTCGAATGACCCTTTCACAGGGGTCGCCTAAGACCATCGGAAAACACATATATAATTACATATTGTTTTTGTGATTAATCACTATGCTTTAATTATGTTCAATTTGTAACAATGAAAATACATCCTGCATATCAGATATTTACATTATGATTCATAACAGTAGCAAAATTACAGTTATGAAGTAGCAACGAAAATAATTTTATGGTTGGGGGTCACCACAACATGAAGAACTGTATTAAAGGGTCGCAGCATTAGGAAGTTTGAGAACCACTGTACATCTGTGATAAAGTCTTTAAATAAATGAGACAAGCAACATCAGTAATAAATAAAGCAATTTACATATTTCAAAGATGACTATCTTGCCTAGCCAGTGTAGGTTAGTGAATAGAGCATCGGCCTTCAGACTGAAGGGTCCCAGGTTTGAATCCTGGTCAGGGCACATGCCCAGGTTGTGGGCTCAATCCCCAGTAGGGGGTGTGCAGGAAGCCATCCACCAATGATTCTCTCTCCTCATTGATGTTTCTATCTCTCTCTCCTTCCTCTCTAAAATCAATAAAAAAATTACTCTCTCTACTTAATATCAAAGCTGTAGCCAGTGGTAGAGCCTAGCAGCTGGTATGGCTAAAGTGAATACTTACTGGGAAATCAGATTGTCATCATATCAGCTACATTATACCGACAAGGACACACTAAGATTCCTGTGAAACATTTAAGAGCTTTCCTTTTGAGTTCACTACTAGGAAATGATCTCATTTTACTTGGTCACTGATATCAGTTGAGTGACACAATGCATTCATTGCTGCTCCTGCAAAGCAATTAGCTTTTATTTCTCATTGTAGGCAGAGTCCAGAGTGTTCTTTAATGAGAAATAGGAAGAAGTGTACTAAATCCATAAGACTGATGAAAAATAAAAATTATATTACATTTCCAAAGGTTACTGTGTTTCTAAAATGGCTAGGGGTTGTGGGAATAGGGCATGTTACAATATGATGTGTGGTAATTCATCATTTTACATACACACACTTGCCCTGCTTATCTGCTATCACAAGTTAGACTATAACAAAATTAAAGTTTCACAAAGTGTTTTAAGAACTAATTGTATTCTCTAGTAACCACTAAATCTATAAGGATCTATGGTTAGTTAAACTGAGTTTTCCTATGTCACAGGTAACTGGAAAAACCATACAACTACCCAAAAGTTATGATCAAACCACACAGGAATCATGTCCTCACACTAATGTTTGGATATTAGTAATCTAGGCATCATCTAGTCATGGACCATGAATGTGACTTGAATTTACACACAACTAAGGAATAGTATTGTATTCACTTTTATTGAAATATTTATAGCTTATGTCTGTATAGCACATGTCAGAGCACAGCCCGAGCTTTGCATGAGCCCTGCTGCTCTGAGTTGCTTTGAGTCCATATATTCTCCAAAATTCTTCCTGACTACGCCTGAGCAAGTCCCTTCTTGAACCCTGCCCACTGTACTAACTATTGGGAACTTAGTCCAAGTCCTTCCTTTATCTTCTGCTCACTAGTTACAGATGTTGGGTTCAAGCCCCTCTACCTCGGGCTGGACCTCCTTGGATGCTGGGTCTTAGAGGGTGAAGCCGTGAGAAGTTGTGGGTATATAAGAGTCTTTATTGCAGAAGCCAGTGGCCATATAGTCATCAGACAACACAGCCTTTCATAACAGTGTCCCAATTAGGCAGGCAGCTGTACACTGGCTGGTAAATACATATCTTTCCTACAAAGCAGCATTAATCTCTGTACCCACAGCTATTATCTGAGCAGCCGCACGCTGCCTCTAAACCTAAAACTTTACATAGCAATAGTGTCTGAGCTCTCCCTTAGAGCTACAGCTTCAGTATCCTCTCTGGCTCAGCAGCTTCTCCTGCCCAGCACCCTCTAGCTGGTTAAAATGGTAACTATATCTGAGCTATGAGCTCTTAGCCTTACATAGTAGCAGTACTAGCTCTCAGCTCTGTCCGTCTTGGTCTTCTTCACGCTCCTTCAGACAAGCTGGTCAGTAACCTGTATATTACTCCAGAGACAAAGAAGGGTTCACGCCAATAGTTACATCAAGCATTTTGGCTATAGAAGGGCATACATGTGCAGTATACCGTGAGATCACTGTGGCTTTGCACCTGCTTAATTAAAAGTATCTTGGCCTTGAGCACCCTGATTAGGCCAATGCTTAGAGCAGTCTTGGACATCCAGTGTATTCTTAGGGCTCTGTAACACATTACAGTCTACAGTATATATTTATACATATTAACATTTTATAAAAGTATGTAGGATATTGGAAGAATCACTGCCTCATTTGAGATAGAACCACTAATTCAGAAGGGTAATAGGCTAATGATACATATCTAATCATGTGTAATCTTTGTGTTTGCTACACTGAAAAGATAAGGGCCACAGAAACTGTCAATGTCATTATCATAATATGAACATACCAAGTTTGGGAAATAAATTAATGACAGAACTAAAACAAGTGCTTATAATAGAGAATAAGTGGAGAAAGGAGGTGATTATGAAGGAATTTCCGGAAGAACTTGTACGAT
>NW_005354426.1:862058-869676 GCF_000412655.1 Myotis brandtii | reverse complement strand
TAGTGTCACTGAAGAGCTCTGACACTAAGATGTGTGGTTGTGGTGGGTTGGTGGGAACCAGGCTCGCTCAGAGTCAGTGTTACCAGCGCTCAATGTGGCCTCGTGTGCGCCCTTAGAATCAGGGACCCTGCCTGCACCGTGCTGAAACAGAGACCCCCCTGGAGTGTGTTGTAAATCAGAGCCTCCTAGCGTGCACCAGGAGTCAAGTTCCCCAATAATCCAGTATCAGAGTCTCTGTTGCTTCGCGCGGCCTCACATTGAGAATCTGGGTTCCTGTGTGCACATGCACCAAGAATTGGAGTCACTGGCTCTTAGTATGAATGCACAGGGAATCAGGGATCTCAGGCGCAGGTGATAAGAAACACAGTCAAGTCACTGGTGCTTGGTGCTGCCTCCTGCCAGGAGAATCAGGGTCCTGGGGCCCTTGCTGCACGGGACAAGTTCCCAGTGTTCGCACATTAGCTCCTAGGCTAAGGCTCCCATAGCCCGTGTTGCACGGAACAAGTTCTGGGCCTCTAGTATTTTAATGGGTATAAAAGGAAAGTACATCAACATAATAAAGCCCATCTATATATATAAAACTGATCGACTGGTAGCTATGATATGCACTGACCACCAGAGGGCAGACACTCGACGCAGGAGCTGCTCCCTGGTGGTCAGTGTGCTCCCACAGCGAGAGCCCGCTCAGCCAGAAGCCAGGTTCACGGCTGTGGCGGTGCGACCCTCTCCTGCTTTTGCAGCAGCACTAACAAGTGCCAGCGTTGGCGGCAGGCGCAGCAGGGCTGGGATGAGTGGAAGCAGCGTGGCGCCCAGCTGGGGCTTGGGCTCCTCCCTGGCCACCTGCCACTTCACGCACTACTACACCTCTCTGGGGATGTGGAACTGCCGGTTTCGGCTGAAACTAGCAGTCCAACATCCCCTGATGGGTCCTGGATTGCGAAAGGGTACAGGCCAGGCTGAGGGACCCCACCAGTGCATGATTCCATGCACCAGACCTCTAGTATATGATAAACCCTCAGCTAATAAACAATGGTGAAAAACTGAAAGCTTTTCCTCTAAGATTAGGAATAATATAAGGATGTCCACTCTCACCACTCTTATTCAGCATAGTGCTAGACATCCTAGCCAGGGCAAAAAAGCAAGAGAACAAAATAAAAGGCATCCAAACAGGGAAGGAAGAAGTCAAACTGTCACTTTTTGTGAACATGATTCTGAATATATAAAACCGTAAAGACTCCACCAAAAACTATTAGAAACTATAAACAAATACAGTCAAGTTACAGGATACAAATCAATGTGCAAAATTCATTGCCTTGCTGTATACTAACAACAAAACTTCAGAAAAGAAATGATTTTGCAAATGTAACCAAAAGAATAAAATACCTAAGAATAAACTTAACAAAATATGTGAAAGGTCTATATACTGAAAGTTACAGGGCATTATTAGAAGAGATTGAAAAAGATACAACAAAATGGAAAAATATCCCATGTTCATGGATTAGAAGAATCAACATAATTAAAATGGCCATATTACCCAAAGCAATATACAGATGTAATGCAATCTCCTTCGAGGTCCCAATGTAATTTTTTAAAGTAATAGAATGAGAAATCATCAGATTTGTAGGGAGCCAAAAAGGACCCCAAATAGTTAGGGCAATCCTGAGAAAAAAGAACAAAGATGGAGGTGTCACACTACCTGACTTCAAATTATACTACAGAGCTATGATAGTACAGATCAAAACAGCTTGGTATTGGCTGAAAAATGGACACACAGATCAATGGAACAGAATAGAGAGCCCAGCTATAAAATCACATGTATATGGACAGATAATTTTTCTACAAAGGAACCAGTGACACACAATGGAGTAAAGATAGTCTCTTCAATAAATGGTGCTGGGAAAACTGGAAAGCCACCTGCAAGCGAATGAAACTGGATTACAGTTTTTCCCCATGTACAAAAATTAATTCAAAATGGATCAAAGACCTAAACATAAAACCTGAAACAGTAAGTTACATAGAAGAAAATTTAGGTACCAAACTTATGGGCCTTGGTTGTAAAGAACATTTTATAAACTTGATCCCAAAGGCAAGGGAAGTAAAGGCAAAAATAAATGAATGAGACTATATCAAACTAAAAAGCTTCTGCACAGCAAAAGAAATGGACAACAAAACAAAGAGGCAGCCAATCAGATCAGACATGATCTTTGGAAACAGTAGCACAACAAAGGTTTAATTTCCAAAATATATAAAGAACTCATAAAACTCAACACCAAACAAACAAACAAACAAACAAACAATCCAATCAAAAGTGAGCAGAGGACCTGAAAATATACCTCTCCCAAGAAGACTTACAAACAGCCAATAGATATATGAAAAGATGTTCAGCCTCACTGGCAACTGGAGAAATGCAAATCAAAACTACAATGAGATACCACCTTACGCCTATTAGAGTAGCCATTATCAACAAGACAAGCACTAACAAGTGTTGGAGAGGTTGTGGTGAAAAAGGGAACCCTATTCACTGCTGGTGGGAATGTAGACTGGTACAACCACTATGCAATCTGGTAATTCCTCAAAAAAAATTAAGAATAGAGCTACCTTATGACCCAGCAATCCCACTCCTGGATATATACCCAAAAACTCAAAATCATGTATTTGCAAAGATATATTGACCCCTATGTTCATTACAGCAATATTCACAGTAGATAAGACATGGAAACAACCAAAGTGTCCTGCGATAGAGGACTGGATAAAGAAGATGTGGTACCTATACACAGTGGAACACTACTCAGCCACAAGAAAGGATGAAATAGAGCCATTTGCAGCAACATAGATGGGCCTTGACAACATTATGCTAAGTGAAATAAGTCAGTCAGAAAATGCTAAGAACTTTGTGATTTCACTTATATGTGGCATATAAAATTGAGACTTGAGAACACAAACAGCAGTGTTGTGGTTGCCAGAGGGAAGGAGCTTGGGGAGAAGGGGGTCCTAACATAGTGACAGGAGATTTGACTTTGGGTGGTGGGCATACACTGCAATATACAGATCTTGTAACATAGAAATCCATACCTGAAACCTATATGATCATGTGGTCTAATGCCACCCATGTAAATGTAATTTAAAACAATAAAAAACCAGCTTTTAAATCAACATGTTTTTATTTCTATCATAAAATACTCACTGTACCATGAATTTCTGAATACTTTTAGAGAAAAGAAAATAAAGCTAAGAATCCACATATTTTAGTATTAAAGAAACTCTAATACTAAAAAATATGACAAGTAAAAAAGGAAGAAACAGAGTTAATGTAGAAAGTCATATTGTTCACAAGCCCCAAGCATCTGCCACTTGTCTAGAGAGGAGAGTGAGAATGGAGTCCCAGCCCCTCCTTTTTCTTGTCTTTCAGCATTCAGTGGAGCAGAGGAGGAGAAGTTGCAGGAAGAATAATGGAGCTTTGAAAGGTGAGCTGCTGCCCTCCCTCAGCCCTGCCTAGGAGTTTGCCTCCATCTGCATGTCGCTGAGGCCCAGGGCCCGGTCCCGGAGGATGCCAGGGCAGAGCCCTCGGGAGGCTCCAGGAAGGAGGGAGAAGGCAGATGCTTCCCAGATTCCATGCTGGGAACGAAGCCTTAGGGCCTGGGAATGGGTGTCTCCCTAGCAGGGGTCCCAGGAGGGGCATTTGGGCTGCTGTGGACCAGTAGTGCCTGACTGGGAGCTGGGGCCTCCAGGTCCCGCTGTGGGTGTGCTGCTCACCTTTGCTCAGATTCCCACAGGGAAGTAGGGAGGGCTGCAGGGGATTGTGGATAGGAAACACTTTGTAAATGACAAAGCACTACCTGTCCTGAGCCTTGCCATCGCTGTCAGGGGTCATGTGGCCTTGACCCTGATGCTTGGGCTCCTGAGTCAGCTCTCCTGGGTGTCATTCTTAAAGGGCCATGGCACTCAGCCTCCTGTAAGACCCCCTGGCCCTGCTCCACCATCTGACTGTTTCCTGATTTCCAGCCTGCAGAGAGTGCCTGCAAGAACTGGAAAAGGCTCGGAGCCTAATCACTCTTCTTGGAAGGTAAAGAATCTTCCCCTTCTCTCCAGGGTCCTCTTCCCTCCCGAACCTGTGATGTCACCTTAGGCCGCCTGGCTCTGACCTGGGAGGGGCCATGGGACAGGGTGTGGCTATGGCCCTGAGGTGAGGGACAGCAGGAGCACTGGGAAGTCAGTGTCAGGGCCATGGAGGACCCTGGGTCCCAGGTGCCCACCCCGCCCAGCCTGCCCGCCTGCTCCTGGCTGCAGCCTGTGCCCCCATCTCCTGCAGCCACCTGGAGAGGCCCCCTGAACAGGGCAGCTTTCGTCAGCGCTCCCATCAAGACCCCTCTGGTGAGTTCTGCAAAGCAGCGCCTGCTGGAGCCAATAGGCCCTGTGGGGAGCTTGTGGAAGATGCTGCTCCCACCATGTCCCCCTCGGCTTCTCTGGCTCCTGTGACTGAGTACCCGTTACCTCTGGCCTCCACCTTGTCACCAGGCCCGCCAGCTCCTCAGTTTCCCTTCATTCCCGCTCATCCCTGAGTGCCTCTCGGCCACCAGAGCCTTTCCTTCCCCTGGACGACCTTTCACCCCAGCCACTTGCACTTTCCTGTTCCCCCTCACTTCCCCCTGACTCAGGGGCCCACCCTCCACCTCCCACAGCCTCCTCTGCCCCCCACCCAACACCAGCCTCCACTCTGACTCTTCCCCAGTGTGACTCAATGACACTGACACTGGGCCCCACCCCGCAGAGTTCATGTCCACACACACCTCGGTCAGCTTCTCCCACCCCAGCCATCTCAGGCCTTGGCCACTCAAACTGTCCCATTTCAGCCCTGTCCTGGTGGCAGGTGGCTGCCAAAGCCTCATGCCTCTCAGCCTCATCACAGTGGGAGTCCCAGCAAGAGCACCTGTCTCACCACCCACCATAGGCCTCGTTCCAGGAAGACCCCACAGACAAGACAGGCAGAGGCTGATGAGCAGAACCTCCTGGAGATACATATCACAAAGATAATCAGGTGTAAAGATTTTGAAAAAAATGAAAAAGATACAATATGTATAACTCAAATGAACCCAGACATGCACTCTTTGGGGAATACGTGGAAATCACTGGGTGCTGAGCAGGACACCACAACCCCCCAACCCTTCTGGAGCATGGAGGACGAACAAGAACAACTGCATAGTCCTCTGCAGCTCTACAGCCAGCTTTTTTGGGGTCTCCCCTCCCTGCACAGCGAATCCCTGGAGGCTACTGCCTGGACATCCAAGGGCTCTTCCACATTACAGCCTCCACCTTTCTTATTCAATGGCATCTCGAGTGCCTGCCCAGTTCAACTGCAGGTTACAATGCCTCCACTGCTCTCCCATTCCCAGCACATGTCTCACTTGGAGTTCCAATCTCCACCCTTGCTTCCAACCATGCTTCAATTACAGCCCCCACCTCTGGCTCAGGTCCAGGCCCGGGGCCATCTCCCATCCTCTCTACCAACCCTACCACCTTCTTCTCCACCTCAGATGAGGGGCTGTGGAGTATCATGCCCGACAGCCCAGAATAAGCCACAATCTTTAATCCCAGTTGAGATTCAACATCCAGAAAGGCCCTTGTTGCAGAAGCAAGTAGAAAGTGGGTGGGATTTATCCTCTGTAGTCAACAGATCTCAGGAAGTCTTCAGTGTCTTCACAGCCAACCTTCCCAAGAACAGCATCCTTCCTGAGAATTTTCCAATCAGCCCTGAGCCCCGGAAGCAGCTGGAGCAACATCCCCAAAACTCGCATATGCAACACAGCTGGGAGCTGTCCCCCAAGATCCGAGAACCTCCAGAACTAGGGCAACATCAGAGCGAATTACCAGGAACATGTCAGGCAAAGGACAAGCATGAGCCCTCACAGCCCTCTTCACTCACAGGTGAAAGCAGCAACGATGCACAGAACGTGGGGCCTCAGCTAAGCCCCGATACAGGGAAGGTCCCAGAAGATCTCTCCAGGGGCTCAGAAATCTCCTTAGTGACGTTTCAGAGGGGAGACTCTGAGGAGTCAGAAAGTGATGTGATGCTTTGGAGAAGGGACTCCAGAAGTGATTTACTGAGGAACTTAGACAAAAATCTAGAAAACACGCTAAAAGGCCACTTGGGCAGAAAGTTGGGACAGATGAGCAAGAACCTGATGAGTGTGCATGGACCCTGGCTTCCTGTCAACCACTCTTATGCCACGGCTGACACTCACATGGAAACCAAAAATCTGGGAATCTTAAATGGCTGGGAACCCTGCTTGAACGCCTCTCACGGGGCCTTCTTTCTCGATACAGACATTCAAAAGGTGCTAGAAGCACATGTTACAAAGTTCTGGGTGAAGCACTGGTGGGGCCTGCCCCTCAAGGTCCTCAAGCCCATGGGTCTCCTTAAGTTGAAAAGGGCTCAAGCCTCACCCATTCTTGGGATGATATTGGTCCATAAAATTATATAGGTTTCAAGTGTACAATTCTATGATACATCATCAGTATATTGCATTGTGTGCCCACTATCCAAAGTCAAATCTTCTTCCATCACCAAATATTTAACTCCCTTTACCCTTTACTACCTCCCACCTACTTCCCTCTGGTAACCACCATACTGTTATCTGTGTCATGAATTTTTGTTTTTCTTATCTGTTCATTTGCTTTCAGCTATTTGCAACAACAGGGATAGATCTTGAGATTATCATGTTAAGTGAAATAAGTCAGAAAAAGTCAAGAACCATATCATGTCACTCATATGTGGGACACACTGAAATTTTTTTCTTTATTCTGCATCTTTTTGGTTGTATTGCTCTTCTTTTTCTG
Organism: Myotis brandtii; assembly: GCF_000412655.1. Lineage (NCBI taxonomy): Eukaryota > Metazoa > Chordata > Mammalia > Chiroptera > Vespertilionidae > Myotis > Myotis brandtii. The sequence continues at coordinate 862,842 of NW_005354426.1, read as the reverse complement.
GTTATTAAGGTGGAAGCTGAGATCAGTTATTCAAAATCTTCTCTAATGTAACCGTTTAGTGCCATAAAGTTCTGAGTACTCAATGAGGGAGATTCCACTAATTTGATGCTTTTAATTGTTTGACTCTATTTCAACCCATGAGTGGTTTATAGGTGTTTTACTTGGTTTTCAAGTTTGTGAAGAAATTCTAGAGATCTTTCTGTTACTGGCTTCTAATTTAACTCTGTTGTTGTTGTATTGAAATATAACACATCCTATTAAATTTGAGAGAAGTATCTCTTCCATTGTGACAACCAGCACATGTATTTGTACTGTTTTTCTAGGTAGGTTATAAGCTCCATGTGGGCAGGGCATAATCCAAATACCTTGTATAATGTCTGTTATGTGTTTAATAATTGCTCATTATATAAATACTAGTAGCCCGGTGCACAAATATTTGTGCACTCAAGGAGGGGGGGGTGTCCCTCAGTTATTAAACATTTATTGGCACAACACTGACCACATTGGTGGTGGTGGTGGTGTTGTCAGAATGTGTTATATTATGCAGATGAAAATCTATTTAAACAGATTTGATGTAGATATTTTCAAAGATGGAAGAATTGTCCCTGTCAACTATTTTAGTTGATTCATATCTTCAGTAATTGTCATCATTGCAAAGTTTTCAGTCCCCATATGGATTGCTGGATATAATATGTCATGCCCTGTCCCTGTCCCCTCCCTTTGTTGCCTTTGTTACCTTAAGGACTCTAGTTTTCCATTTATATGTTTAAGTACCAACCTTACC
>NW_005354426.1:849492-861920 GCF_000412655.1 Myotis brandtii | reverse complement strand
GTCAGGACCTGGTCTCATGGGGTTTTACCCGCGCAGTTTGAAAGGTGCTTGCAATCTACTTAGGTGTCAGTGCCGCCTCTTCCCTGCCCCGCCCGGCTTCTCCGATCACCCTGGGGGGCTGGGCAAAGGCTGCCCGGTTCTTGCCTGCTGCCTGGGTTTCCAATCACCCTCGGCAGCATCTTCCATCCTTCCCTGTTTGCCTCCCAGCATTGCGCTTATGTATGCAAATTAACCGCCATCTTTGTTGGTGGTTAACTGCCATCTTTCTTGGCAGTTAATGTGCATATCGCCCTGATTAGCCAATGGGAAGTGTGTCGGAGGTACGGTTAATTACCATGTTTGTCTTTTATTAGATTAGATTCTAAGGTCCCACACTTCAAATACCATAACATTGGGGACTAGGGCTTCAAAATATGGAGATTGGGGGGACACAAATATTCAGTCTATAGGGTAGGGGATGAAAAAAGAATTCACATACAAGTCATCCCTACTTCACAATTTTTTTTTTTTTGCAATACCAGATCTGGAAGTCCCTATAATGGGGCTAAAATTAATATCCAACAGTTTGGAAACATCACCAAATGAGAAACTATGTCTATTACTTTGACTAGTGGCAAGAATTCCAAAGGGATTGATTGGATGGATAATCTCCCTGTATCACCAAGTTGGGCTGACTATGCAAATGTTTGTTGCCTTGAAGGTGCTCACGATCTACATAGTGGCTAGGACCCGGTCTCAGGGGGGTTGCAGTTCGATCTACGTGGGCGGTCAGGACCTGGTCTCATGGGGTTTTACCCACGCAGTATGCAAGGTGCTTGCGATCTACGTGGTGGCCAGGACCCGGTCTCATGAGGTTTGCAGTTTGAAAGGTGCTCGTGATCTACGTGATAGCCAGGACCTGGTCTCAGGGGGTTTGCACTTTGAAAGGTGCTCGCGATCTACCTGGTGGTCAGGACCTGTTCTCATGGGGTTTTACCCGTGCAGTTTGCAAGGTGCTCGCGATCTACCTGGCGGCCAGGATCCAGTCTCATGGGGTTTGCATTTGAAAGGTGTTCTGATCTACTTGGTAACCAGGACTCGGTCTAACGGGTTTTTACCCACGCAGTTTGAAAGGTGCTTGCAATCTACATGGCAGCCAGGACCCGGTCTCAGGGGGTTTGCAGTTCGATCTACGTGGTCAGTCAGGACCTGGTCTCATGGGGTTTTACCCGCGCAGTTTGAAAGGTGCTTGCAATCTACTTAGGTGTCAGTGCCGCCTCTTCCCTGCCCCCCCCCGCTTCTCCGATCACCCTGGGGGGCTGGGCAAAGGCTGCCCGGTTCTTGCCTGCTGCCTGGGTTTCCAATCACCCTCGGCAGCATCTTCCATCCTTCCCTGTTTGCCTCCCAGCATTGCGCTTATGTATGCAAATTAACCGCCATCTTTGTTGGTGGTTAACTGCCATCTTTCTTAGCAGTTAATGTGCATATCGCCCTGATTAGCCAATGGGAAGTGTGTCGGAGGTACGGTTAATTACCATGTTTGTCTTTTATTAGATTAGATTCTAAGGTCCCACACTTCAAATACCATAACATTGGGGACTAGGGCTTCAAAATATGGAGATTGGGGGGACACAAATATTCAGTCTATAGGGTAGGGGATGAAAAAAGAATTCACATACAAGTCATCCCTACTTCACAATTTTGTTTTGCAATACCAGATCTGGACGTCCCTATAATGGGGCTAAAATTAAGATCCAACAGTTTAGAAACATCACCAAACGAGAAACTATGTCTATTACTTTGATTAGTGGCAAGAATTCCAAAGGGATTGATTGGATGGATAATCTCCCTGTATCACCAAGTTGGGCTGACTGTGCAAATGTTTTGTTGCCTTGTGGATGGGACAGCCATATTTCTCTGCACTTAACCAGCTCAACCCTATACGGCTAGGAATGGCCCAAAGAGGAAGCCCTGGTCATTTCGCCTTGCTACCATCACTATCAGTGACTTCAAGGGGAAAGGTTGATTTTAAAATTATGGTACATGGGAGCAATAGTGAGATTGTTGCTTAGTGGAGGGAGCCAACAAATGTGTGTTACAAAAGCAAACATTCTAAAATAACAGTGGTGCCTGAAGAGAGGCTTAGAACAAGTGAAAACTATGCTCTTAGCTTAGACTCAGGTGCATCTTGGGACAAAAGACTGCCAAAATTTCCTCCACTTTTAACTAAATGAAGGAGCTGTACAATGGCCAATCTAAGCACACTTTCGTCCTTTTTATTCTATAAACAGATCAGAACTCAGATGACTATATGGAACAATACCAATGTAGCTGTCTTTTTTTAAAAAATATATTTTATTGATTTTTTACAGAGAGGAAGGGAAAGGGATAGAGTTAGAAACATCCATGAGAGAGAAACATCGATCAGCTGCCTCCTGCACACTCCCCACTGGGGATGTGCCCACAACCAAGGTACATGCCCTTGACTGGAATCGAACCTGGGACCCCTCTGTCCACAGGCCGACGCTCTATCCACTGAGCCAAACCAGCTAGGATGTAGCTGTCTCTTATGATTCTCATTCCATAGAACATTGTGTCTATAAGACAGAATGGGCTTAAAGATTTACACTTGAATGACAGATTGATCAGAATTCTTATTATTCAACAGATGTATACCATAAAGTGCAGACAGCTATAGATCTGGGAGGCCCCCCAAAAAGAAAAGTGTAAAAATATAAAAATATGAGACAATCTGTATCAGCGTTATAGGGTGGTCTAAATTATGCAACCCCACATTTGTTACTACAACTGTCTGAAATCTGTGTGTATTTTGACTGTCTATTTGATTACATGTTGTTGAAAGGCAAATGACTGTTGTCAAACTAAGAGTGATGTGTATTTTGTAAAAGGCTTTGACAAAAAATCAGGGGATTAAGTCCAGCAGACTTGGAATAGGCCTGACATAAGTATCTATACATCACTATTCATTAGTCCAAGATGAAATACATTAGTGTTGCTTTGTAACCATGGACCCAAGAAGTTTGGGGACATGTTTGAACATCTTATCAACAGTGTTTATTGATAACAGTGCAACTGATCATTTATACCCATTCTCATTAAGACCTTCAGAGTCTGCTTACCTAAAAATACACCTACATACCTAGCACAATAGAAGAAACCTCGGCAGTAAATCAACTTTTGGCTTATAGGGTATTCTATGCACATGTTAGTTCTTACTAGATAATAAAATTATCTGTGCAATGGGTAACATTGGGAACTCGTGCCTGACTTTTATCTAAACCCTTTGCTGTGAAGCAACCTCTGGCTGTGAAGCAATGCATCCTTTTTCCTTCATACATTAACATTTGTAAGTATTGCCATTTTGGGCCTGAGTCTTCTTCAGCAACTTAACTCTATTTAACTGTCACTGTTAGTGCACCACGTTCCTTGGAATGTCGCAGTTCTGTAGTTTAAAGCCTTGTGGCCACTTCTCAATGTATAACCTTTTGCTCTCTCATGCGTTATCTACCCATAAGGCAGTGATGGCGAACCTATGACACGCGTGTCAGAGGTGATACACGAACTCATTTTTTTGGTTGATTTTTCTTTGTTAAATGGCATTTAAATATATAAAATAAATATCAAAAATATAAGTCTTTGTTTTACTATGGTTGCAAATATCAAAAAATTTCTATATGTGACATGGCACCAGAGTTAAGTTAGGGTTTTTCAAAATGCTGACACGCCGAGCTCAAAAGGTTCGCCATCACTGCCATAAGGCATGTATAATCTAGTTCTTTTTTCATGTTTATTCAGTAGTCTCTTTTGTTCCTTCCCATATTTTCTGTGCTTTCTCAGTGTGCTTGTTGGTTTCTCCTTCTCTTGGATTCACAGTGAACTCTGGCCACCAATAATCTTCTCTGGTTTCCTGAGAAAACAATGAAGTTTTATTCCTGTTTATCACAATAGGCATGATTACATTCTACTTGTGCTGTTGGGTTATTATCTTCTATCAGAGGTACATGCCTATTTTGAAAGCATGTTATCAGTAGAACTGTTTTTCACATGTACTTCTATCAATTTCTCTCCCAGAAGTGTTGCTTTTATAACAGTTCCTATTAGATTTTCATCCACACTTGTCTGATGATGTGCACTGCTTCTGTGCAATAACATATGCCTGTGTTCATGCTTCACTAGTAAATCTTGGTCTCTATAGTCCTTCCCTGGTTTAACTATTAAGTTATTATCTAGGAGTGACCATTTGCTCCTAATCTTTTATGTATCTATCTCATTATGTCATCTGCCTATTGTCGATAGACTCAATCTTATTTTTCTAATGGTAACACACCCACACCTGTTTTGTTTTTATTTAATCCCCACCCTACAATATTTTTCCCACTGATTTTTAGAGAGTGGGATGGAAGGAGGAGGAGGGAAGAGAGAAAAACATTGATGTGAAAGAGACACATCGATTAGTTGCCTCCTGCATGCCTGGGCTGGGGATGGAACCTACAGCCAAAGTACGTGTCATTGACTGGGAGAACCAGCAACAACCCTACAGTCCACAGGCCAGCACTCTAACCACTGAGCAAACAGGCTAGAGCGACACCACTCTTTTTTTAAGTTGTGTTAGTACCATACAATTTATCAATGCTTTAAAAAGAAAAAACCCTATGTAGGCATTTGGCTGTGATACCCCATCTTACTCTCAAGCCTGACTTATTTCTCCTATCATCTTGAATTTCTTACTTATCATGGATTGTCATTCTTTTTATCTACTGTTATTATCTTGGTTAATATAACCACCTCTGGGTTGATTGGCTCAGAAAATGCAAACTTTCTTTCAGTCCTTTCATTACTCAAAGTCCAACCTCCGAAGATAAAGATGATGTATAGAAGAGCTCAGCCGATGTGGTTCAGTGGTTGAGGCAGGAGGTTGCGATTTTGATTTCTGGTCTGGGCACATGCCCTGGTGTGGGTTCAATCCCCAGTGTGGTGTGTACAGGAGGCAGCTGATCAATGGTTCTCCCTCTTCATTGATGTTTTTATCTCTCCCTCTCCATTCCTCTCTGAAATCAATAAAGATATATGTATATTTTAAAAGATGTATAGAAGAGCTGAGCACCACTTTCATGATGAGATGTGAAGATAAATAAAATCCTTAAGTTAAATCCTGGGGAACAAAGAAAAGGGCAATGATTCTTTCATGTTCCAATAAACATTAAAACCAAAAAGTTGGATTGTGAACTAGATCAGCTTAAGACTATTTTTAAACTCCGGGTGTTCTAGTTTTTAACTTATTTATATTGTCTCCAACATTAAAATAAGAAATATATAAAAAGGATTTTGATCTTATTTTATGTACAACTTGATAAACTATTAGTTTATTAAAGAAATTTTTATCAAGTAGCAAGCATGGTGCTATGCTTTTAAGTTGAGGGATACTACCTCAACCAGGTAATCAAGCTTAGCATTGTTAATGATCATTCACGTTGACAGCATATGGTATTAATGAGAATGGCTTTTTTTTTAACCTCTGTGATCTTCCTTCAAAAGTATAAAATGGTAACACCAGTGCAAACATAAAAATATACCAGAAACCCAAATTGAGAGTCTACAAAATACTTAAGTACTCCTCAAAACTGTCAAGTTAATAAACATGGAAGGTATGAGAAATCGTCACAGACCAGTGGAAGCTAAGGAAACATGAAAATTAAGTGTAATGTGGTATCCTGAATGAAATTTCAGAATACAGCAGTAGAGAAAAATACTAGTGAAATCTGAAAAATAATATGTTTAGTTAATAATGTATCAGTTTTTCTTAACAATGACAAATGTACCAGAGTAATAAAAGATGTTAATAAGGGGACTGTGTGAGGAGTGTATAGGAATTATTGTTTTAACTATTCTTTAAATCTACAACTATCCCAGAATGAAGTTAATTTTCTAAAAATTTAAAGTAGTTTTCTAGAAATCAATAGTTTTCTGAAAAAATCAAGCATGTAGAGATACCCTTTTGGCCCCGTGCAACACACTCACATTGTATCAAAGTGGCAGAGAATGAGGAGGGACAAACATATTCTCTTAGTTGCTGGAACTCTCCTGCCACCAGGAGTGCTAACCCAGTCTCTGGTGTGCTAGCCCGGGTGGTACTATCAGCTTCATCTCCTGGCCTTTTTCTATGGCAGTGATGCCACCAAGTAAAGCAATGATAAGCCAGTCAAAGAAATGCCTGTTTTCCAATTAATGGTAAAGAACAAACAAAAACACATAGTGTTCCCTCACATAATATTAATAGAAGATAGGGAATAGAAAATTTACTCAGGGAATCAACTGACATTGTCTACATAATCTACCAGATCACACTTGCAGAAAGCAGCATGCCCAGTGTTGAGATAAATTTTTAGTGGTTCAGGTTTTAAAAATGAGAAATTCATTTACTTTCTTCTCTGTGCTGACCAAACCATGTAGCCTGAAATTAGGACAGATTGAACAAATATTTTCTTGGCTAAGACTATACTATATTGTTCCCCCCCCCCACAAAAAAGCAAGTTCTTTTCAATACTAATGCAGTGCTTCTGACATGAAAGTAGCCCTGATTTCATTCTAATTCTACAACCTCCTATCCAAGCAGGGCAAAAATCAACTAGTTTGCAATGCTGCAGTATCAGCAAGCATCATGGGACTGGGAAAAGATCCTATACCGGATACTCAGGCTACATGCATACAAGAGAGCTAAGACTTGCTTAATAATTACTCAGTGCAAAATGAACCACTAAAATGGCATAAAATGAAGGCCAAACGACTATGTAAGAATCAACATCCACCACACATGCAAAGAATCCTTGAGAAATCTTATGGTCTTAAAAAAACAGGGCCAGACCAATAGTCAGATATCCCAGGCAGGCCAACATCGAACAGCATCAAGCTGAGGGGAGCCAAAGAAGAAGCACATAGACCAGTGGTTCTCAACCTTGGCTGCATATTAGAATCACCTGAGAATCTTTTTAAAATCCTGATTTCTGGGCCTCATCCTCAGGAAATTCTGTTTGTTACTAATGTTGTGGCCCCACCCCATAACAAAGAAACAGAAATTCCGAAGGATGAGGCCCAGAAATCAGGATTTTAAAAAGATTCTCAGGTGATTCTAATATGCAGCCAAGGTTGAGAACCACTGGTCTATGTGCTTCTTCTTTGGCTCCCCTCAGCTTGATGCTGTTCGATGTTGGCCTGCCTGGGATATCTGACCATTGGTCTGGCCCTGTTTTTTAGGACCATAAGATTTCTCAAGGATTCTTTGCATGTGTGGTGGATGTTGATTCTTACATAGTCGTTTGGCCTTCATTTTATGCCATTTTAGTGGTTCATTTTGCACTGAGTAATTATTAAGCAAGTCTTAGCTCTCTTGTATGCGATTTTACTCATTTCTGAAACTGACACATTTTCTTAGAAAAAAATTATCTGTTGCAAACTCAATGTGTTAGAAATGTCACAACAAAATACAAGGTTTTAGTCTAATCTTAATTGTTTGATGTTTAATAAAGTTCACTGGGAAGTAAAGGCCTTTGTGTTTTTCCCTGAGATTTCTCTCATTTTTAATGAGGTTGTCTGATCATTCAGGATCATTGATAGAAGTTGCCTTCCTCATGTGAGTTCTATAATATACAATGACAGGTTGAATTATGATAGATCTTCTGACATTTATTATATTTACAGAGTTTGTGAACCCTCAAAGGAAAAAAAGACACCTATTAAGAAGAGCTTCTGGTGGCTACTTTGGCTCAAACAAACAAACAAAAAAAGCAGAGCCAGCAGCCATTTCTGCACAGGGGACTTTTATGCAAACTGCTCAGCACTAAACTGCCATTGGCTGAGCCAGCCCTTATAATGGTTTCCTGGAATCCTATTTCTACCAATTGGATTGAGGCTTTCTCCATTCAATCAGAGCAGCTCTATTCTGACCAATCAGGACCAGTGCCTTTGGACCAAACTGTGAGGATTTGGATGGCTCATGTGCATGAGGACAGACCAATCAGGGACCAGAGGCAGGGACTTCTGTCCATTTAAGCCAGCTCCCCTCGGGCTTGGGGAGCGAACTTTCCACTGAAGACCGTTTTTCCCCAGCTACAGTAGAAACATGGGAGATGCCTCGTTGGAGCAGACCAGAGCTGCCTGGCCAAAGACAATCCTGGCCCAAGGGTGACCTAGGCCCTGCTGTTTTCACAGCTGCACTGCATCACAACTGAGCTATTCCTCAGCTGTGCTATTTTCACAGCCATGCTATAGCACTGAGTCAAGTTTCCTTCCTCACTGCACCCCAAATCAGGGATTCCTGTTGGTGCTGAGTTGGCACCAATGACCCAGGGTTAACAGGTTTAACTTCATTCTAATAGAGTTGGCTAAATTATATGCATTTAACCAATACACCAAATCTTTAAGACCTCAAAACAGGACAAATGTAATTCCTGTTTAAAGGGAAAAAAAAACCGCGAAGATTTGTTAGTGGAAAATTGTTTCATCACTACCTTGTGCTCTATGCTCAATATACAGCACACAAGTCTGCCTTGCAAATTTCTCCATTCCAGTATGAATAACAGAACAGGAAGAATGCAATTTTTAAGGCTAAACTTAGCTGATATGTAACAGCATAATAACCCATGGCCAGCCCCACCTGGATGAAAGGCAGATTGGGAAATTTAGACATGCTTGTGCCTATTAGAAGAGGAAATAGTTAAAGGAAACAATTTGCAGTCTGTGTGACATGGCCTTCTCCACTGTGTGTTTTAATAATCAGTTTCTTCAGAACTTTCCAAATTCACTACATGGAAGGTTTTTCTCTCTGGTGTGCCTTCTGTTATAATGTACTCGAAGAACTGCCTTACGAGCGAAAGTTTTCCCACATTCATTACATTCATGTGGTTTCTCCCGTGTGCATTCTTTGATGTACTCGGAGGGCTGAATTATGAGTGAAACTTTTCCCACATGCAATGCATTCATAGGGTTTCTCCCCTGTGTGAATTCTCTGATGTGCACTGAGGTGTGATGTCTTGAAGAAAGTTTTCCCACATGCATTACATTCATAGGGTTTCTCCCCTGTGTGAATTCTCTGATGTGTACTGAGATGTGATGTCTTAGAGAAAGTTTTCCCACATGCATTACATTCATAGGGTTTCTCCCCTGTGTGAATTCTCTGATGTGTACTGAGATGTGATGTCTTAGAGAAAGTTTTCCCACATGCATTGCATTCATAGGGTTTCTCCCCTGTGTGAATTCTCTGATGTGTACTGAGATGTGATGTCTTAGAGAAAGTTTTCCCACATGCATTACATTCGTATGGCTTCTCCCCAGTGTGAATTCTTTGATGTACTCGGAGAGCTGAATTATGAGTGAAACTTTTCCCACATGCATTACATTCATACAGTTTCTCACCTGTGTGGATTCTCTGATGTGTTCTAAGGGTTGAATTATGGGCAAAAGACCTCCCACAATCACTACATTCATACAGTTTCTCACCTGTGTGAATTCTCTGATGAGTACCGAGGTGTGTCCTCTGGGGAAAAGTTTTCCCACATGCATTACATTCATAGGGTTTCTCCCCTGTATGAATTCTCTGATGTGCACTGAGGTGTGTCTTGTTAGAGAAAGTTTTCCCACATGCAATACATTCATGGGGCTTTTTGCCTGTGTGAGTTCTCTTATGTGCTCTGAGATGTGATGTCTTAGAGAAAGTTTTCCCACATTCAATACATTCATTCGGTTTCTCCCCTGTGTGAATTCTCTGATGTTCTTTGAGCTGTGCCATCCTGGAGAATGATTTCCCATATTCATTACTTTGATAGAGTTCAGCCTCTGTGTGTGTTCTCTGATGTACTAAGAGGGCGCACTTCTTGTAAGATTCCCCACATTCACTGTTATAAGGTTTCTCTTTTGTGTGAACTGTCAGATGTTCACTGAGGTTTGACATCTGACAGGAAGTTTTCTCACATTCATTATATTCATAGAGACAGGCCCCCATATGAGTTCCAGGATAATGACTAGTGTGTGAATTTGAACAGAAGAATTTCCCACACTCCTCACATTCACAAGTCTTCTCCTCTGAGTGGGTCCTCTGTTGCTGAATGAGGTGTGCTTTCTGGTAAAAGAACTTCCTGCATTCATTACTTTCAAATGCCTTCTCTCCTATGTCATTTTCCTGATGTACACTGAAAAGTGAGTTTTGATGCAAGGATTCCCCACGTTTACCACATTGGTAGAATTTCTCTTCTGTCTGAGTTCTCTGATGTATTGTAAGGTTTAAGTCCTGGTAGGAAGCACTTGTACATCCATTAAAAACACAGACCTTATCTCCAGTTTGTGTCTTCTGATGTACCAGATGGGCTGAGCTTTGGGTCAAGTTTTCTTCACATTTACTGCTTTCAAAAGCACCATGTCTTGTAACAGTTCTCTGAGGTTGAATGAGGAGTAAATTCCTGTTGAAATTATTTCCACTTTCATTACATTCATAGTGTGTCACAGTCATCTGAACTTCATCATATTCCACAATAGTGGCTTTGTCACAGGATCTCCCACAATCATTAAGATCAAAGCATTTCTCCTTTGAAACAGTTCTGTGGTTAAATAGAGTTGTGTTATCTAAAATTATCTGCTTTTCTTTACTCCGTGGTTTATTATCAATGAATATTACTTGCCAAAGAGGTTTCTCTTGTTTTTCCTGGTTCTCCTCAATGTGGACATCAACTTTGTAATATCCTAAAATTAGAAACATTGAAAACATCTTATGAATTTTACATTTCTTATTATGAGGAGCTTATAATCATGTTTTGTTATGCTTTGTATTGTTTCTAGTCATGTTTTCAAAGATTAATAATTCATGCGCACAGACAGAAACACAAGACACACACTCTTTCTCTCTGCTCATCCAAGTTGTTTAAAAAAACAGAATTACTCCCAGTGCTAGCCAAAATGGAGCAGCCCCATTCTTCCAGGTCCTCCCTCTCGCAATTAAAAAATCCCTAAGGAAAAAACCCCTCAGCAAAGTGGGAATAGAGGGATCATGCCTCAACATAATAAAAGCCATATGTGACAAACCTACAGCCAACATCATACTCAAAGGGCTAAACTAAAACCATTTCCCCTAAGAACAGGAATGAGACAGGGATGTCTGCTTTCACCATTCTAGTTCAACATAGTACTAACATACAGCGATCAGACAAGAAGAAAAAACAAAAGGCATCCAAGTTGGAAAGGAGAAAGTAAAACTGTTATTATTCACAGATGATATGATATTGTACATAGAAAACCCTAAAGACTCCATCAAAAAAACAATTCTAGGGCGGGAGGGGAAAGTGAGGGGTGTGGGAAGAGACTGGACAGAAATCTTACACCTATGGATGAGGACAGTGGCGAGGGCTAAGTGGGAACCGGATGGAGGGGAGCTATGGGAGGAAAAAAGAGGGACATCTGTAATAATCTGAACAATAAAGATTTATTTAAAGAAAAACGACTAGATTTAATAAATGAATTTGAAAGTGTAGAGGGAAACAAAATTAAACCCAAAAATCGATGGCATTTTTATAGACCAACAATAAAATCTCAGAAAGAGAAACAAAAAACAATCCCAGCTACCATTGCAACAAAAAAAATTAAGATACTTAGGAATAAACTTAACCAAGGAGGTAAAACACCTGTACTTGGAAAACTACAAGATGCCGATAAAGAGCTAGAGGAAGATATACACAAGCAGAATATACTGTGTTCATGGATTGGTAGAATCAACATTCTTAAAAATGTCCATACTGCCCAAAGCACTCTATAAATTCAATGCAATCCCGATTAAAATACCAACAGCATAGTTCACAGATCTAGAACAAAGACTCGAAAAATTCATAGGGAACAAAAAAGACCCCAAATAGCCACAGCAATCCTGAGAAAGAACAAAGTTGAAGGAATCACAATACCAGGTATCAAGTTATACTACAAAGCCACTCTACTCAAAATAGTCTAGGACTGGCACAAGAACAGGCATATTGGTCAATGGAATGGAACAGAGAACCCAGAAATTGACCCAAGCCATTATACTCAATTACTATTTAATAAAGGAGGCTAGAGCATACAGTTGAGTCAAGAGAGTCTCTTCAATAAATGGTGTTGGGAAAATTGGACAGGGACATGCAAAAAAAAATGAAACTAGACCTCAAACTTACACCATACACAAAAATAAACTCAAAATGGATAAAGTACTTAAATGTAAGACGGAAAACCATAAAAACACTAGAGGAATCCAAAGGCAACAAAATCTCAGACATATGCCGAAGCAATTTCTTCACCGATACAGCTCCTAGGGCATTGGAAACTAAAGAGAAAATAAACAAATGGGACTACATCAAAATAAAAAGCTTCTGCACAGCAAAAGAAACCATCAACAAAACAACAAGAAAGCCCACTGCATG
>NW_005354426.1:843258-848881 GCF_000412655.1 Myotis brandtii | reverse complement strand
CAATTTACAATAGCTAAGATTTAGAAACAGCCCAAGTGCCCATCAATAGATGAGTGGATAAAAAAGCTGTGGTACATCTACACAATGGAATACTACAAAACTGTAAAAAAGAAAGAACTTTTACCATTTGTAACAGCATAGATGGATCTGGATAGTATTATGAAAAGTGAAATAAGCCAGTCAGAGAAAGATATGTATCACATGATTTCTCTCATATGTGGAATCTAATGGATAAAATGATAAATTCAGAGTCATAGAAGCATGAAACAGACTGATGAATTTCAGAGGGAAGGCGGGGGTGGGGCAGATGGGAGGGGAGTGATTAACCAGGAACTTATATGCATATATGCATAGCCCATGGACAGACAATAGAGTAGTGAAGGCCTGGGAGGGGTGGGCAATAGGAACAAAGCTGTTGGTTCAGGGCACTGGTGGTCAACTCATAACAGGCAGGAGAAAACAAAACAGAAGTACAGAAAAAAGGGGGAGCAGGAATACATGGTAGGCCCAATATTACAAGTAGGAGAAATGAGAAGCAACACTTGTACAAAGTATACCCTCCAAACCCAAAGACTAAAATGCAGCAGAATTTCACATTATTATCAAATGTACACATGACTGTTCATCAAGACAGACCACATTATGGGCTATAAGACAAATATTTAAAATTATATAAAATACAATCTCAACCCACTGAAAAATTATACTAGAAATTAGTAACATAAGGTTATCTTGAAAAATAAAAAAATGTATTTGTACATTAATATACTTCTGATTAAATCATGGGTCATAAAGCATATCTCACAGAAAATTAAGGTATTTTAAAGTGAATGAAAACAAAAACGGTTCAAAACATAGAAATTTGTGGGATGCAGCTAAAGTAGCACTGCCATAAATCATAGCTTGAAATGTTTTATATTAGCAAAAAAAATCTCCAACCAGTTACCTAAGCTTCCACTTTAAGAAACTACACAAAGAGCCCCAGATGGATGGCTCAGTGGGTTTGAGTGTCATTCCCTATGCCAAAAGGTTGCAGTTTCAATTCCCAGTCAGGGCACATATCTAGATTGCAGGTTTAGTCCCTCATCGGGGCATTTAAGGGAGGCAACCAATCAATGTTTCTCTCTCTCTCTCTCTCTGTCTCTCTCTCTCTCTCTCTCATCACTCTCTAAAATCAATGAACATATCTTTGGATAAGGATAAAAAAAACTGCACAAAGAAAAGTTAAATCTAAAGAAAGAAGAAAATACTAAAGGTTAGCAAATACAATGAAACTGAAAACAATAGAGAAAAACCAAACCAAAGCCTATTTCTTTGAAAATAAATTTTTTACATGATAAAAACGAACCAAGGACTGCTTCAATTTCTTCCATAGTTATTGACCTATTGAGATTTTTAGATTCTTCCTGATTGAGTTTTGGAATGTTGTATTTTTCTAGGAATATGTCCATTTCCTCTAGGTTGTCTAGTTTGTTGGAGTAGAGTTGTCCATAGTATTGTTTAACAATCATTTGTATTTCTGTGGGGTCTGTTGTTATTTCGCCTCTATCGTTTCTGATTTGGTTTATTTGGGACCTCTCTCTTTGCTTCTTGGTGAGCCTGGCTAGAGGTTTGTCAATCTTGTTTATCCTTTCAAAGAACCAGCTCTTGGTTTCATTGATTTTCTGTATTGTTTTTTTGGTCTCTATGTCATTTATTTCTGCTCTAATCTTTATTATCTCCTTCCTTCTGCTCACTCTGGGCTTATCTTGTTGCTCTCTTTCTAATTCTTTGAGCTGTAGATTTAGATGATTTACTACCATTTTTTCTTGTTTGTTGAGGTAGGCCTGTAGAGCTATAAACTTCCCTCTCAGGACTGCTTTCATTGTGTCCCAAAGGTTTTGGATTGTTGTGTTTTCATTGTCATTAGTGTCCAGGATGTTTTTAATTTCTTCTTTGATCTCATTGGTAACCCAATCAATATTTAATAACATGCTATTCAGCTTCCAAGTGTTTGAGTATTTTGGGTTGTTTTTATTGTAGTTTATTTCTAACATTATGCCATCGTGGTCTGAGAAGAAGCTTTTTATGATTTCAATCTTCTTGAATTTGCATATAAGCATAACCAATGGACATAAGACACTGGGGGGTAGGGGAGGCCAGGGGATTGTCAAGGGCGGGGAAAAAAAGGAGACATATGTAATACTCTTTGTAATACTTTAAGCAATAAAACAATTTTTAAAAAAAACGAACCAAGGAATAACAAGGAGACACGACATCAATATCAGAAATAAATACAAGGAGGGATATAACTACAGATACAACAAACATTAAAGAGATAATAAAAGAATATTGAGAGAAACCCAATGCCCACAAATTTAACAATTTATATGAAAGAACAAATTTCGTAAAAATAAAAAACTTCCAAACTCACTCATGAAGAAAGAAAAGTCCCAAATAGATCTAGTTAAGAAATTGAATATGGGGGAAAAAAAAAAAATACTTAGTTAAAAAAAAACCAAAAAAACAGCTCCAGGACCAAATGGTGTTAACTACTGAATTTTACCAAACATTTAAAGAAGAAATGTCTTCTACATATTCTCTTCATGAAATTACAATATGTGGATTTCCTGAATCATTTTGAGGCCTGTGTACTCACAGCAAAACCAAAGGTAATTCAAGAAAAGAAACCTACAGACCAATATCCCTCATGACAATAAATATAAAATACTAAAAACTAGTAGCTAGCCCTGGCTGGGTTGGCTCGTGGTTAGAGTGTAGGCCTGCGGAATGAAGGTTCACAGGTTCGATTCCACTCAAGGGCAAGTACCTCCATTGCAGTTTGGTTCCTGGCCCCAGTCGGGAATGTGCAAGAGACAACCAATCGATGTCTCTCTCTCACAAAGATGTTTCTCTATCTCCATCTCTCCCTTCCATTCTCTCTAAAAAAAAAAAAAGAAAAAAGAAAAAAAGAAAAAAAATCAATGGAAAAATATTCTTGGGTGAGGATTAGCAAAAAAATAAAGTAGCTAAAGGAACCCAACTATATATAAAAATAATTAATAAGGATCAAGTGGGATTCATCTCAAGAATGCAAAGTTGCCAATAGTAAAAAATCAATGTAATTCATCAAATTAACTGGCTAAATTATTAATATTAATATCACACAACCACATAAATTAAGATAAAATATTTCATTAAATTAAAATTTCAACCATTACCCTAATAAAAGGAATCTATAAAAAGCCTAGAGCTAACATCATACTTAATAGAGACTGAATTCTTTAACACTAAGATTGGAAAAAATAAAAAGGTGTTTACTCTCAAAAGCAGAAAAAGGTGTTGAGTAGAAAGTGTTCACTTCTACTATTATAATGGAAGTTCCATTACCATGCAATAAAGCAAGAATAAAAATGAAAGATACAAAGTCTACAAAGAAAAATCACAAAAAAATTCATTTAGAAAACTCCATAAACTTAAGTGTTTTCAGCAAAGTCAAAATACAGAGCTAATATGCCAAAGCCAATAATATACAAATAATGATCAACTGGAATCTGAAATTAGATATACAAGATAATTTACCATAGTACACACACACACACACACACCCCAAAAAAACAAAAACCAACCCCCAAAACTGGTATCTGTATGCTGAAAACTACTGATGAAAGAAATCCTAAATAACTGGAGAGGTAAATGTTATTTATGGATTAGAATACAATATATTATTAACATTTTGATTCTTTAATTTGATCTATAAATTTAATGCAACCCAAGCTGAAATAAGCCAGCGTGCTTTTTTATAAATATCGAAAAGCTCATTTTAAAATTCATATAGAAAGCTGATGAACTCACACTACTCAATTTCAAAAATAAACTACTGTAGTAACATTAGTAGATGAATAAAAAATAATAAAGACACCACAAAAATATACAATCTTAGGCATACAAAGCATGTATACAAATATATATGCAAATATGCACTCATCTGTTTTTCTAAGATCATGCAAGTACTATTCAATGACAATTTTTTCAACATACGGTGCTAAAATAACTGAACACCTTTTTCAAAAATTATACCTCACACTTTCTATAAAAATGAACACTAAATGGATCACAAAATGCAAAATGTTGAATTTAAATTTTTCTAGAAAAAAAAATCACCGGAATAAATCTGAGTTCCAATGTTTCTAGACAGGACAACAAAAACATGATCCTTACAAAAAATTCAAGAACGGACTTTATCAAAGTCATTGTTTAGTCTTAGCCAGCCTCCTCTGAAATCATGCCAACAGAAGAACGGGGTGAGCACCAGTACAGCCACGTGGGGAAAGGAGTCCAGGTAAGCCACTAAAACTTTGGTGATACCCCTGGGAGGTGGAGGACAAAGCTGCCACATTAACACTGGGCAGGGGTGAGAGACCTGGCTCCCACAAGCCTTCTGTAATAGTAACCACCCAGTTATTTTCTCAGGTGCCAATGTCCCTTATTTAAGGACTAGAGGCCCAGTGCAGGACATTTGTGCATTGAGGGGGGGTGGGATGTCCCTCAGCCCGACCTGTGCCCTCTCGCAGTCCGGGACCCCTCAGGGGCTGTTAGCCTACCTGGGAGGGAGCCTAAGCCAGCAGTCGGACATCCCCCAAGGGGTCCTTAGTGCTGTTGCCACCGCCACTGCACTCACATGCCGTGAGCCTGGCTTCTGGCTGAGCAGCACTCCCCGTGGGAGCACACTGACCACTAGGGAGCAGCTCCTGCATTGAGCATCTGTCTGCCCCCTGGTGGTCAGTGCACGTCATAGTGACCTGTCATTCCACTGTTAGGTCAATTTGCATATTAGGATTTTATTTAAGGATATCTTTTTTCGCCAATCAGTATGATCCAATCATTTACATTTAGTGACTGGGAAACATGTTTGAAATTTTGTCAACCTTTATGTTACACTACCTACTTAAATGGCTTCACAACAAAAACTTTCAGTGAAAACATTTATTAAGATGATTTTAATTTTTTGCTTGAGAAACTATACTGAAACTATGACTTCTGAAATTCCTGGAATTTTTTATTAGTTTACACAAAGGCCAATAAGCACATGAAAAGTTGGTTGGCATCATTAGTGATCAGAGAAACTATTATGGACTAACTAGACGCCTAGTGCACGATATTCATGCACTCAGGGGAGTGGGTCCCCTCAGCCCAGCTTACGCCTTTACCAGTCTGGGAGCTGTCAGTCGGACATTCTTAGCACTGCTGCGAAGGTAGGAGAGGCTCCTTCCACTGCCACTGCACTTGCCAGCCGTCACCCTGGCTTGTGGCTGAGCGGGGTACCCCCAGTGGGAGTGCACTGACCACCAGGGGGCAGCTCCTGCACTAAGCATCTACCTCCTGGTGGTCAGTGCGTGCATAGCGATTGAACATTCGCCATTTGGTTGATTTGCATATTACCCTTTTATTATATAGGACTAGAGGCCTGGTGCACAAAAATTTGTGCACTTGGTGGGGAGGGGGGTCCCCCAGCCCGGCCTGTGCCCTCTCGCAGTCTGGGACCCCTCGGGAGATAATGACCTGCTGGCTTAGGCCTGCTCCCGGGTGGCAGAGGGCACGCCCAATCCCTAGGTGCAGCCCCTGGTCAGGCTCAGAGCAGGGC
>NW_005354426.1:838205-839415 GCF_000412655.1 Myotis brandtii | reverse complement strand
ACTTGCATTTGCATTCCACACCTTGTATGACAGCAACTTTGCAGAGTGCCCTCTCACACTCCAGGACCCCTCGGGGGATGTTGGAGAGCTGGTTTCGGCCCGATCCCCGCAGGCCTGGCCAGGCCAAGGGACCCCCACCTGCCAGAGGGACCCTGTTCACTCTGCAGACGCTTTCCTTTCAATGTGCATGAATCCGTGCACCGGGTCACTAGTAAAGATATATAAATCTAGAGCTCATGAAGAGCAAAGAACAACCTACCAAGGAGGTGGAATCAGAGAGACCAGTATGAGAGAACACAATCTACACTGAAGTAACAGCAACTGCTATAAGGATAGGGAAGTAGTCACAGAGCAGAAGCAGAAACCAATGTGATAACTACTTTCTTATGTAGCTACCCTTGTGTGGCTCTAGCAACGAGCTGCTCCTTCAATGCTGGTGCCAAATACTGACTTGGGACACAAAAGGAAAAGATGTGCTATCAGTTCTAATGTGACAGATCCGTTCATGTTGCAACTGAAGAGTCTATGGAATGTAAAGCTGGAACTGTCCCTTAAACTAGTATATGCATGATTGTAGAACACAGAGAGGAGGTTTAGGATGGAGACAAACATTAAGGAGTTACTAGCAATTTAGATGGTAATTGAAGTTATCAGAAGGAATCAGACAGCATCTTGAGCATGAAGGAAATAAGAAAAGTACCAAAAACATTTGAGAAATATTAAGAGGCTAGCAGAGCCCTGGCAGGTATTGCTCAGAGGTTAGAGCGTTGGCCTGTGCACCAAAGGGTCTTGAATTTAATTCCTGGTTAAGGACACATACCTGGATTGCAGGTTTGATCCCTAGGTCCAGTCCGGGGTCTGATTGGGCTTCATGTGGGAGGCAACCAACCAACCAATGTGTCTCACATTGATGATTTTCTCTCTACCTCTATCTCTGTCTCTCCCTCCATACCTCTCTTTTTCCCTTTCCCTCCCTTTTTCCTTTCCACTCTCTCTAATAATTAATGGAAAATATATCCTCAGGTGAGGATTAACAAATAATCTATACTAATAATAGAGGAATATGCAAATTGTCTCGGATGCCATCACAGTGACAGTAACGTTCAGCAGGCTGCGTGGGGCAACAAGGCTGGCAGGAGGGTTAGTGAGGGATGACCAAATGACTTAACAGCAGGCTGTGCGGGGTGACCAGGCCAGTGGGTGGGGGGGG
>NW_005354426.1:833302-836880 GCF_000412655.1 Myotis brandtii | reverse complement strand
CAAGAAAAACGGCTGACAAGAACAATATTGTGTCTTGTGTCCTTTTAATTTAACCCTCTCTCTCCAACTCAGCAGTAGTTTGAGAACCAAAAGTCTGCAACCTGGCAACTACAAGAGGGTTGGAGTTCCATCAAATCAAAACCTCATTCCCAGAAAACTGTCATCACTTGGTCAATTTGGAGGTTCCCTGAAAGACCCGGCTTACAAGGATGTCTTTATCTGAGCTAACTTGGAGCTTACATAGTGGGAATAGACTATCTTCAGACGCATCTGTCAAAACACTGAAAGGCAAAAACAAAACACTGAAAGGCATTTGTTTAACTTAGTGGCTACCTGAGGCGGTAATAACAGCAGGGGCAACCAATGACCAATCGAGAAGCTTAAAAGGAAATGCTGGGGAATGAAAGGTCAATAAAGATTCTGTAAAGCTCCTATATATTCCTGGGGATCTGGAAAGCCACTTACATGCAGTTCATATTTATGCAGAGTAATTTTGAGGATATTCAGTTGATTTATAAGAAAAATGCCTTAATTCAACCCCTGTGTTTCAGTTTCAGAAAATTAGTATTAACTGAGTTTACATATAACATTAAGTCTTTGCAAATTGTAAGAGTTCCTTCTTTTTTACAGCAGCATAGTATTCCATCGTGTAGATGTACCACAGTTTTCTAATCCATTCATCTACTGATGGGCACTTAGGCTGTTTCCAGATCTTAGCTATGGTGAATTGTGCTGCTATGAACATATGGGTGCATATATCCTTTCTGATTGGTGTTTCTGGTTTCTTGGGATATATTCCTAGAAGTGGGATCACAGGGTCAAATGGGAGTTCCATGTTTTGTTTTTTGAGGAAACTCCATACTGTCTTCCATAGTGGCTGCACCAGTCTGCATTCCCACCAGCAGTGCACGAGTGTTCCTTTTTCTCCACATCCTCTCCAGCACTTGTCGTTTGTTGATTTGTTGATGATAGCCATTCTGACAGGTGTGAGATGGTACCTCATTGTTGTTTTGATTTGCATCTCTCGGATGATTAGTGACTTTGAGCATGTTTTCATATGTCTCTTGGCTTTCTGAATGTCCTCTTTTGAAAGGTGTCTATTTAGGTCCTTTGCCCATTTTTTGATTGGATTGTTTATCTTCCTTTTGTTAAGTTGTATGAGTTCCCTATACATTTTGGAGATTAGGCCCTTATCAGATATGACATTGGCAAATATGTTTTCCCACGCAGTGGGTTTTCTTGTTGTTTTGTTGATGGTTTCTTTTGCTGTGCAGAAGCTTTTTAAGTCTTCTACTTTAATTGAAGAACAATTAGAGGCAATATTCTATATTATTTCAGGGTTATATTATTGGAAAGTTGTTAACAAATCACCTACTTGAAAACAACAAAGATTATTTTTTATTTTCAATTGTCTTTATGGGGAATCAGTTTACTTTATCTCCTCACCAATGTCAGCCTTTAAGGAAGTATTGTCTGACATTCTGACACCGATATCAGAACCCTCAGAAATAAATTTCTGCATATATCCACATGCCAACTTTGTTCTGCTATTCATCTGTATTTCTGTATCTTCTTCGAATGAATCTGATCCATTTCTATTTTTCCATGTTAACACAGAGACACTTAAGCCCTTATAAAATCTACTGTAAAATAAATTGGTTATTAAAAACTGAACTCACCTGAGCTTTGTTCATTTTCTGCTGCTCTTGCAAGAAGGTAAAAAACTGTGAAGGTCTAGCTGGGGAGAAGGGAAGAGAAATGGGGTCATGAGAAACCTGGTCTGCCTTACAATTATATTCATCATCTGCCTAAAAAATCTCCTAAAACCAGGTGGAGAAAAGGCTTCCCTATGGCAGAATGTCCCTTTGACATTCTTTTTTTATTACTGATTTCAGAGAGGAAGGAAGAGGGAGAGACAGAAACATCAATGAGGAGAGAGAATCATTGACTGGCTGCCTCCTTCGTTCCCCCACTGGAAATTGAGCCCACAACCCAGCCATATGCCCAAACCAGGAATCAAACCGTGGCCTCCTAGTTCATAGGTCAATGCTCAACCACTGAGCTACACCAGCTGGGCCCCTCTGATAGTCTTGAGGAGGAACAGCAGAAACCACACAGAGGTAGCACCACCTGAATATATGCATCTCTGAGATGATCACGTGGGCTTAATCTTGCATTTTCACTAAGTAAACTGCATTTTGTCAATGAATTAACAATTTATGCTCCCTCCTAATTAAAACAAAAAATTTTAAAAACTAAATAAAACAGAGGATTCCTTAAATAAATTCAGGTACCCCAGAGGTGAAACCCCCTACTTTCATTAAAACTAATGTCAAAAAACTACTCTGGCTGGATTATTAATCAAGTTCTTGTTGTCTTTACAGCTTGAGTTAGTTTCCCCAGAAAACTCTAAAATATGGTGGGACATTTTATGTAAGAAATAAATTCTTAAACTTTTTGCTCTCAATTAGTTACAGTTTCTACAAAGATCTTTAGAGAAGATGTTTACAGCACTGTTCTGTGTGAGTAAACAGTACTGTATTGCTGCTCTTTGGTTCTGCCCTGGGTGACTCTACAAAAATCATTCATTTCGGGACCAATATTTTTGGGTTTTCAAAAGTGGCCAATATAGAAAGCCCTTCTACGCTCATTCTGTTATCTCTACATTCAGGAAAGAGGGAGCATTTGCATAACTCTAGATGCCACGTGTGCTGATGGACAGGCCTGAGAGCAGCTCAGAATCTGGAGTGTGAGCAGAATAAAGGAAACCTAGTGTTCAGGATTTCATCAGCTCCGGCAGGTTACACCTTCCCTGGACATCTGTCCTCACCAGCCATCCACTGAAGTGCCTTTTCCTGTGCAGCCTGACAGTACCCCATCCCACTCAAAACAAGGCTCCCACCTCCTGCAAACTGGTCCACAGCTCCCACTGTCACAGTCTGTGATGGCATTTGGATGTGGCAACATCACCCAGTTTGACTCATGCTGTACAGGTATCAAGACCTGCTTCTAGTGGAGCAAATCAGCACCTGCTCCTTTCTAGAAACTTCTGCCTCTGCTCTGAAGCTCTGGTGAAGGGTCTGTCAGAATCGCTGTTCTTCCAAGTGGCAGCTGTTTCTGGGGCTCCCTCCTTCCTGACGTGAAAGAGTCACTTTGCTCCAGAGGAACTGGGACCTGAGCCTGAGAAACAAATGCACTTTATCTGAAACCTCCCTCCGACATTCTAAGCCTGACCCTTTTGGAATTCACTAAGAATGTACTACCCAGGTGTTGGGGGCCAGATGTAAGCTGGCAAGGTCCTTGCACCTGAAGGGGCTAGCAAGGCTGGGACCCTTACCCACACAGTTTTCCCAGACTTGTTTGGATGGCAATTATCAGTAGAATGAGAACAGCCTTTCATGGCTTACCAAGAAGTCTGTAACTATTTACTGAGATATGCTGTACTGAGAACTTGTCCTTCTGCTGTGTCTCTCCCTTAGAGATTAAGAGGAACAAAGAATACATTCCTCTTGACAGACCTCCTATTCAGTGTGTTATGTATAAATAGGATTGTGTGGCTAATAAAGTTGCTTCAGTTC
>NW_005354426.1:823395-831351 GCF_000412655.1 Myotis brandtii | reverse complement strand
GATGATTTATATAAGTTCAGAAAATCAAAATAACAGAAGCCAGTACAGCAGGGTTAAAATATTAAACAGCAATTGTTACCCAAGATGATTGCTACCATGCTGTGAACTTATTTTTGCCTATCCTTGTATTTGGACTATGCAGGAAAATGCTGTACTTTAAAGATACATACTGATATAGTTACAATTTAAAAATCCTATATTCATAATTTACTTTTTAAAAATTAAGCAAAACAGAGAAAGAAAATATGTTAAAAGATTAATAAACTTTAAATCTGTGCAGTATGTGTAAATGATATTCATTTTACTGTTTCTGCTATTCGGAGTGTTTAAATTTCTTTTTAATAAACAGTAAAAGACATGGGGTGGGGTGAGATGGAAAGAGATTAGGCACACTACTAATCTAGAAGTGTACCTTTTAAAATCAAGCTTCCAAGAGAATTAAAAGTACACACAAGAATCCCTTTCACAGCTGTGAAATAGAACAAACCTGGAAAATAGAGCCAGCATTAACCTCTTAAAAGGTAACATCTGTGACCAGCAGGATTCAGGTGGGGGAGGAGGCAATAATCTAGCTGTTCAAATTACATAAATAATACATGAAAATCATACAACCCCCAATAAGAAAATGATTATTGCATCAATTTTGCATTTCCGTGAAGTAGACCTTCCTTGAAACTTAATGTGTGCACACATCAAATTAGAGACATGGATACAATAACATAATTTTCTCCTATCAGACTTTTTTAGAGCAGTTTTAGGTTTACAGAGTCATTCAGCAGAATGCAAAAAGAGTTTTCATATACCCCATCTCATCACTCCCAGAGCAGTTTCTCCTATTACTAACATCTTACATTAGTGTGGTATATTTTATACAACTAAAAGGATTATTACTAGCTTAATCCCATATTTTACATTACCAGTCACTCTTTGTGTAGTACAGTTTTATGGGCTTTATCAAATGCATAATGTCATCTGGTATAATATCCAGAATTATATTATCATACAGAATAATTTCACAGCCCTAAAAACTTCTGTGCTATGTCTATTCAACCTCTCCACTCTTGCTTTTCCATCCTGAACTCTTCGTAGGCATTCATCTTTTTAGTCAATTTTACCTTTTTGAGAATGTCATAGAGTTAGAATCATATGAAGTGGCCTTGCTAGTCTGGCTTCTTTCACCTTAATGTGCATTTAGGTTTTCTCCATGTCTTTTCTTCGTTTGGTAGTTCAGTTTTTATCAATGAATAATATTCCATTGTACACAGTTTGTTTATTCACTCATCTATTGAAGGACATCTTGTTTGCCTCCAGGTGTTTACAATCGTGAACAAAACTGCTATAAGCATATCTTGTGCAGGTTTTTGTGTGAACATATGTTTTCAAATCAATTGAGTAAATACCAAGAAGTAAAATTGCCAGATTGCATAGCAGCGATTAGGTTTTGCTTTATTTGAAACTGCCATATTGTCTTCCAAAAGCAGAGTCATTCAGCAGAATGCAAAAAGAGTTTTCATATACCCCATCTATCATTTTACATTCTCACCCGCAATGAAAGAGGGTCCTGCTGCTCCATATCCTCACCAGGATTAAGTGTTGCCAGTGTTTTGGGTTTTGGTCATTCTAAAAGGTGTGAACTGATATCCTGTAATTTGCGATTCTATAATAACACCTAATGCTGGGCTTCTTTTCATCTTCTCTTGTGAGGTGTCTTTCTGTGCAACTCTTTCACCCATTTTTACTGGATTTAATATCTTATTTCTGAGTTTTGAGAGTTTTTGTATATTTTGGATAAAATTTCTTTACCAGATATGTCTTCTGCAAGTATTTTCTCTGAGTGTGATTTGTCTTTTCATTCTCTTGACATTCTTTCACAGAGCAAAAGTTTTTAATTTTAATGAAATCAAACTGATCAATTTGTTTATTCATCCTATATAATAAAAGCCTAATATGCAAATTATCCCCTCAAGCGGGTCATTCGATGGCAATTCGACCAGGAGACCAGAAGTTCAACTGCTCGCTATGACTGCACTGACCACCAGGGGGCCGCGCGGAACATGGCAAGTGTTAGCTACATGGCACCTGGGGAGTGGGGGGAGGAGGGGGGAAGTCCTGCAACTCTGGCTGACTACCTGATGGCGGCGTGACAGGGATGGAAATGTGGTGAGAATGCCAGGTGTCTGCAGGGGTGTCCACTGAGCTTGCTCTCACTCCCCCTGTTACCCTCCCCTGGGATGCCAGGGCTTGCGTGCGCCAGGAAAGCCCTCATGCTCAGGTACCAGGCACCCGCGAGGAGCCTTCCCTGCACCCACGGCCTCTTCTGGGTGAGCCCAGGCTGCAGCCGCCAGGACCACAGGGGCCAGGCAGGCTCCCTGTGGGTTCACACAGGAGCCGGTCTGCAAGGCTGCCGGGAGAGAGCACGCTGCCCACCTGGCTTCTGTGTGTGCCGCTGGGCAGCCCAGAGGCCCACGCTGTGCCCCTGCCTGAGGCGTCTGGCCACACTCACCGCATCTCCACATGACTCAGGCAGAGGCGGGTGTGCAGGGGCCCGGGGCTCAGGTCCTGCCCAGGGCCCAGAGGTCAGCTGGGACCTGCCCTTCCATGCCAGATGCTCTTGCTTTGATCACCGGCCAGGGCTAGGGACCGCACCCATGCACGAATATCTGTGTGAAGCAGGGAGTCCCTCGGGGGTGAGGACGACGGAGCCCCAACACGCTAGGGCGTCTGCATGCACGACTCCGGAGACCAGGTTCAGTGACGCAGATCCGTTTTATTGTGGAACTACAGGGGTATATATAGCATGAGGGGACCAATCAGAGGGAGACACATTGCTACAGGTGACCAATGGCTGAAAGGCTGGGGTACTGTGCACGTGGCTCTAGGAGTTCGTTCAGGCTGCGTTGCTACTTCCTGGTGTGCTGAGGAAGCATGTCATGGTGGAGTGTGCTCACACCATTGCATCAGCCGCAGCGCTGAGACATACTTCCCGAGCTCTACGTACATCTGTGCACTGGGCCTGTAGTGTTAAAATAATTTCTTAGCAATATAGTACCTACATTTTGTTTCCAAATGTATGTGTGCCTACACAATTTCTTTAATATCAAGTATCTATTTTCCAGGAAAAATAAAAGAATTTGACTTACCGAAAATTCACAACTGCCCTGGCCAGTGTGGCTCAGTTGATTGAGTGTTATCCCATGCACCATTCCCAATCAGGGCTCATGCCCAGTTTTGAGCTCCATCCCCGGTAGGAGCATGCAGGAGGCAGCTGATGAATGTTTCTCTTTCACATTGATGTTTCTCTCTCCCTCTCCCTTCCTTTCTCTCTCTCTCTATAAAATCAATAAAAACATATTTTTTAAAATAACAACTGTACAAGAACATATTTATTACACAAATAAGGGTACATATTCATTAGACATATTTTGATTCCCCATGTAAATGCATATAATTAAAGGTTTCCAAAGGTGCAATTTCCATACATTTAAAAATTAAATATTAATTAAAGACTGTCACATTACTCTGATCAGAAAAAAATTAAGCTTCTATTAGCTGCTCCACAAATACAGTATAACAGTAAATAATGGCTTAATTTTGAATTATCACAGTTTTACAATCACAATGTACATCTTATCAAAGCTGCCAATTATGTAAATTTCTCTTGCTTTCTTTTTATCATGTGTATAACAACAGATATAAATAGAAAATGTTATTAACATACCTGTCATACTGCAATATACAGAAAATGGTCTCATGGTCACTTCCATTAGCCTGGATAGAATGAAGCCCCGAAGAATTCCCTCAGTGATGTGGGCTCCTCAAGACTTCTCATAGTGAGCCACGGGAGAACATTGTCCGTCAGAAAGGAGGAAATAGAATGAATTCCTCAATATTTTCAATTTTTGGAAAATATTCTAAATCGTGAATTAGTACAAATAATACATGTTACCTATCAAGAGAATAGCTGAACACAACTTAAAATATAAAACTCAATTTTTATTAATGTGCATGAAATTAGATTTCATTGGCTAGAAGAAAAATAATGTATTTTTATGAAATTTTATTGTTATCATTCAAGGAAAATGAAATTACCTCATCAAATAAAATGTGGCTCATTTTAATATGAGAAAGAAAGCACTGCCATCAATGTGAAGGCTGTGTTACAAGAATAATGCGATTCCTTTATGTAGTGACATTAATTTTGCAATACTTTGTATTATAGTTTGTTTAGGTAAATATCTATATCAGAAGCAAGAACATTCTGAAGAATAGAGTAAAAGATCTCAGGGAGTAAAACAGAAAATGAGATCTGAATCCTACTTGCTACAGAAATATATAATTCTTTTTAGAACCAGAACAACTGAGCTTCTGAATTAAAATAAAATAAAATTAGACACTTTTGATTCAAAATACTTGAAAATCACTAGACACTTGAAATATACTAATTTAACTTCCCTAAATGATGTGTTAGCTAATAACTATGCTGTAAAATATTTGTAAATTATACAGAAATTAACCCTTTGCTAACTTAAAATAATTAATATAAAAGGACTATTCAAAAGAATAAGTGATTTTACAAACCAACCACTATTCTTTATTTAAAAATTGAAATTTTGAATTAAAAAGTCTTTAAATAGTCTGCAAACAAGAATAAAAATAATTTAAATTCTAAGCAAGAAATATTTATAAAAATTATGTTTTTACATCATTTTAATTTGTTCTGATTCATAATGTGAAGGAGAAAAATAAAAAAGACATCTATTAAGAAGGGCTCCTGGTGGCTAACTGGGCTTAAATTTAAACAACAACCAAAAAAAAAAAAAAACACACAAAACAAAAAGAGAACCTAGCAGCCATTTCTGCACATGGGCCTCTCACACAAACTGCACTCCACTGAAAAACTGCCGGAACTCCCTGCCTCTGCGTTAAACTGCCTGCTTTTGCACTGAACTGCCTGCCTGCACTATGTTTCTGCCCTCTGAGCCAGTCCTTACAAAAGTTTCCTGGATGCTCTATTCTAACCAATCAGGACAGTGCTTCTTGGACCAATCAAATGGAGAGGACTTGAAGCCCTCGTCTGCATGAGGCCAAACCAATCCGAGACCAAGGGGGAGGGCACTTCTGTCCATATAACCCAGCTCCCCTCTGACTCTGAGATCCCACTTTCCTTTTCCATCAAAGAATGAAGACTGATCTCCTTCGCTGGAAGATGGCTGTGAGAGCAGAGTGGAGCAGACCATAGAGGAGCGGAGCAGAGCTGTCTAGTGGGAGAGGGGCCTGGTTCCAGGACCTCCTGTCCCCAGAGCCTGCTGGCCCCAGAGCTGTTCTACAGCTGTGCTGGTTTTGCAGCTCTGCTGTATCACAATTGAGCGGTTTTGCAGTGCGTAAATTTTCCTTCTTCACCACACCCTAAATTGGGGATTCTTGTTGGCATCAAATTGGCGCCAATGACCATCTGTTGACAATAACCTAACCACTGTTTTCATTTATACAATGAAATGGTTTGCCATATACAAAGTATCTGATTGACATCTACAGATGATGGACTTTCTCAATCTTCAAAATAATTTTAAATGGAAAAGAGACAAGGAGACATCCATAGTTTGGTTCACAAGTTTAATTGACAGAAAAGAACCCCTACGAAGAACCAAAAGAGCACTGCCATTAACCTTTACAACACAGTATTTTACACACACACACACACACACACACACACACACACACACACAATATAACAGAAAGGAAAACAGAGCAAGAGCACAACATGAGCGAGCAAATTCATGAGTCTAACAGGAATGGCTGGTCATGCCCATGTAACTGTGTCCGCACAATCGCAGGAGTAGATGTCCTAGGACTGGGAGCATTCACTCCCATTTTATACATCATTTTAGATGGCATTCTGGTGAATGTGCCAGTCTCATGCGCTTTGTCAATGTGAGTTCACTCCTGAAAGTTGGAATTTGTCATAATGTGTTGAGAAATAAGTTTTTTGAAGATGTAAGAATAAAGGCCAGATTATCCAAAGTTCCAGGCATGCAAAAAATGAATGTTTTGCATAGATTAAGCTATACCTGTATGTTGAG
The DNA here is from genome assembly GCF_000412655.1 of Myotis brandtii. NCBI lineage: Eukaryota > Metazoa > Chordata > Mammalia > Chiroptera > Vespertilionidae > Myotis > Myotis brandtii. Next base: position 825,271 of record NW_005354426.1, on the reverse strand, counting down.
AAACATGCTTGGAATCAGGTTTGCCTAATCAAGATAACTAAAAAAAAAAGTTTGGGGTGTAAATGAACTTGAGACAAATGTTGCTTGGTGGAGAGAATATCTGGCTAGCATGAAAATAGGAAATATTCTTGTTCACTGTTGTTTCATGGTGACTAGCTCACGGCCTGGGAAACAGTTTGCATTAGATTCCTGTTGCATAAAATGATATCGAGTATCCTTGCTAATGTTAAGAAATGAAAAAGAGCCTGGCAGGTGTGGCTCAGTAGTTGAGTATCGACCTATGAACCAGGAGGTCACAATTTGATTCCTGGTCAGGACACATGCACAGGTGTTTGGGCTACATGACCAGTAGGGGGCACGCAAGAGGCATCCAATCAATGATTCTCTCTCATCATTGATGTTTCGATCTCTCCCTCTCCCTTCCTCTCTGAAATCCATAAAAAAAAAAAATGAGTTTCCTTTGCTAATGTTAAGAAATAGAGAAGATACAATTTTATGTAAAAGACATAGGGAAAACTGGCTAACTGTATTAATAGTTAGATAATGTTATAAGGTACGTGTCACAGGATGTCTTGAGCAAGAGCTGGTCTATAATTGCCAGGCAAACAGTAAACACCCATCTGGCAGTCTGAGAATGGTGGATGGGCACACAGAGGAAGTTGTTGCATCAGGAGCCTACTCATCGGGTGGTATAGTCTGAGTGGAACCTCATGGCATGGCCACTGGCTGCAGCCCCACTTTCCTCACAGAAAAACAGGGGAAAGGAACTCACTCCCAGGCTCTCTAAGGGAGGAGGTAATATTACAATATTACTCCCCCTTTCCCCCATTCCCAGCCCCACCAGGAGCTACAAGGAAGAGGAGCAGCAGAGAGCGCTGAGCACACAGGGAGCACCTTCTCCATATGAGCATCGTGATCCCTGGAGGAGTGATGGGAGGGCATTGCCCTTTCCACAGATTCTACTCAGTTACTAAGAGCGCAGTCCTGCTTCCTGCCTTATGCGCTGCCCTCCAGGGTGTCATGTCAAGTTTATTTTCCATTCATTTATTACAAACCCAGTTCATTTTATTTATGTCTGCAGAACTGCCTGTAATAAGTTTGTAATAAAGAAGGTTGGCTGCAGGGAAATATGAAACACTTCTTCCCTTTTCTCCCCATTGCACCTACCGTAGTATTTTCCAAGCGCTAATGTGCAAATCTCCCCAGGATTCCACGTACCCCGTGGACTTGGCCTCGCCCACAGTTGAAGCAGCAATAGGCCTCCAGTCGGCCCCACTGTGCAGGTTCCAGGAGATTTCGGGGTTCCCAGGGCTCCAAGGTGGGGGCAGCCCAGGCTCTGCCTCCCCCTGGGAACTGTTCACCCAAACAATGACTCAAAGGCAGAAACAGCAGGCAAGTGAGGACAGGCACAGAGACACCATGGGCCAGGTGTGAACCTGATGATGGTGACAAGGCACACAGGGGTGGAGCAAGTGTGCTCCCTTCAAACACAACTCAGTGCTCCTGACAACCATGAGGTGGGGCGGGGGGCGGTTACCCTGTTTCACCACCAAGACCCTGAAAGCAGAGACGTCACAGGACATATTCACACCAGTGACCGAGGGTCCAGGCTCTGTTCGTCGCCCACACATTTGCATCCAGGGCCTGCCACCCAGGCAGGGACACATCGGGGCTCATGGGGAGGATGCTCACCCGGGAGGGGAGGCAGCTTCTGGACAAGCCCCGAGCCCGTTTCTCTGTTTGAGACCCAGCTGGACAGGGAGCGGGCAGCGGCCCGGGAAAGACGGGCCCAGGTGAGAAGTCTCCTTCACAAAGTGCCCAGGAGGCTGGGAGAGTGGGTGCTGCCCGCCACACGGGACAAGGGAAGGCAGCAGAG
>NW_005354426.1:819780-820878 GCF_000412655.1 Myotis brandtii | reverse complement strand
CAGACTCAGAAGGACTTGAGCCCCACAGGGGAGCACCGTGACTCGGGGGTGCCTGCACGCCCCCCTCCTTGGAGGCCAGGACTCGCTTCTCTACCAGCTGGGAGGAAGAAGGGACAGTGACTGGCGCTGCACACGTGTGTGAGGAGGAGGAGCGTGGGTGATGGGACAATGGCACTGGGGGGGGAGGGGGAGGTGACACCGTGACTGGAATCCACCACAGTCATGTGTCTCTCCTCCGTCCCCTGTGCCATATTCTCAGCTTTGTGGCCCCTCCCCTTCTGGGCTCCCACCCCCTCCTCTCTATAGCCCTCTCCTTCTTGTCATCATGCCCTGCTCCCACCCAGGGCTGGGCCCTCGGCATGCGGTGCCTGCAGGCAGGGGTGGCGTGGACACAGGGTGCGTCCTGGTTCTGGGCTGCTCCCTGCCCTGGTTTAGCTGGGTGTACCCTCCCTTGCTCCCTGAGGGCCCTCACCACCAATCTACCTCCCTCCCTCCCTCCCTGACTCACTAGGGCCTGTCCCTCCTCTAACTCCCCTGGGGTCCCTGGGTGCTATGGCTCACTTGGGGTCCCCCTCCCATCTCCCTAATGTCCACCCTCCCCTGGCTCACCTGGGCAGCAGTGAGCCCGTCTTCCTGCTCCAAGTCCTCAGCTAGGCCCAAGGGATCCTGCTGTGCGTCTGGGGAATTCATTTGCTTCAGGAACTGGGAGTCAATGACCTCCTCCACCTGGGACAGAAGGAAGCGGCTGTGAGCCCCTTGGCAGGGAGCAAACTGGGAGTCAGCGGGGCCTGGAGCACAAGTGGGAAAGCCAAGACCCTCCCGGCCTCCTGCTCAGGCGGGTGTTTTACTCCATCATGGTCATCAGGTGCACACACACACACACACACACACACACACACACACACAGAAACACACAAACACATACATGCACATGTACACACAGGCACACCCACATGAACACAGCACAAACACCACACACACACAAAGCGCACACATGAACACAGACACACACACTCTCACACGCCCAGCTCAGGAACAAAGAGCAGAGCCCAATCCCATCAGCCTGGGAGAACCCGGGTCCGAGTGCTGCAGCGCCTC
>NW_005354426.1:816321-817560 GCF_000412655.1 Myotis brandtii | reverse complement strand
CCAAAGGGCCTCTGAGAACAGGCCGTGTCTGAAATATCAGGGCCCCATCTGCTCCTCAGTCTTCCCTTTTCTCAATAAATCACCCCCTTTCTGTCCTGGGCTTGCACAACAACACAGAAACACTCGAGTAATGTCTCTCCACAAGAAGGCACAGGAGCCCTGATCTGACCCTTGAACGCACTGACCAGCATGCACACGTGTGTCAGAACCAACAGTGAACACTCAACATGGCCCAGGTCCTGCCACTCGGCCCCAGCGCTCAGACTAATGGCCCCTCAGGAGCTTTTCAACTCACAGCCAGCAATGGCTGCAGAGGGTTAGAGAAGAGCCACGGAATGTGGGAAAGTGGGGCTGTCGGTAGGGGTTTCCAGAAACTTCCATAGCAGCTGTCCTGTTAGATGGGTGGTGGGACTGCAGACTGTGTGGGGTCCTTCACCTTCTAGCTCCCAACAGCGGAAAGTGAAGGCCCAGTAAGAAGCAGGTGTGAGCCGGTGACAGTGGGACACAATTGTCTGAACACATCCCTTCTCAGAGTAACTAAAACAGACTTAGTCCAGGAGAGCACGCTGCACACCGCGTGCCCCTAATTCCTCAGGACAGGCGGCCTCGGACGTTTACTACTGACACAGACCATGGTCTTTCTGCCCCTGTGCACTCCCCTTCCCCTTTTAAAAAGGAATCCGCCTTCACATACGTTCTACGGAACACTACGCAGGCTCCACATCTGTTTTCTGTCCCTGAAGCAGGGACATGGACTATGAGCAAACCCCTCATCTCAAAGGTAAAGGGCAGGGCAGAGGGTGCGCCATGAGATACAGGACAAGAGGAAGTGGGTCAGAAGACCTGGGTGGCCACAGGGGGTCAATTCAGGACAGCTCAGAGAGGCGGGCCCTCTCTTGGTGGAAGTTACCCGGCCGCCCTGCCCCTGTGGAATCCAAGCCAGCAAGCAGCTCCCTGGGCTGAGGAGGAGTGTGCTCTGGGCCAGAAGCAGGGGAGAAGCTCTGGGCTGCAGCTGTTGGAGGACCTTTCAGCCCAGCCCTCAGGGAGGACATTTCATTGTGGACTTGGCCACAGACAGCCCCACTGGACAGCTTTCTGGCTAAGACCCTCCCACAGCCCCCACTAGCTCTAGTGAACTCAGGTCAAATCCCTTAGAAAGATACTGCGGGGCAAGCTCCAGGTGCCGAAGAACAGCACACAGGACTAGGCTTTCCCGTGACCACCCTGTGCCACCCCCAC
>NW_005354426.1:780711-814811 GCF_000412655.1 Myotis brandtii | reverse complement strand
TGTGAGAGCTGACTCATTAGCTAGGGGTAATTTGGAATTTGGAAGTTGTTTCATATGTGGTTTGCTGGAGATATTTCTACATGTCTTGCCCATGTATACTGGTCTGTGTTTATGTCAATCACCAGGTGCATGAATTGTCAGTCTGCTCATAGATTATGGGGTTGTTAGGGATACTTAAAGTTTATCTCTTTGGGGAGTGCTCTTTTTTCTACATGTATTTAGTAGCCAGTAGAAAGCAGTGGTCTGTAGATCCAGAGTGAGGGTAGAAAAAATATATATATGGTGACCTTTTATTACATACTAGAGGCCCAATGCACAAAATTCATGCAAGGGCCTTGGCCCCAGCCCCCGCTCCCGGCCACCATGACCAGGGGGCCTCTGCTGCCTCTGCCTCAGCCCCACCCGCTGTGGCTTATTCAGGAAGGAAAGACCTCTGGAAGGATGTCTGGTCTAATTAGCATATTAAGCTTTTATTATTATAGACTGAAGAGGAGAGATGATGAGGTTGTATTCTAGAGATATGGAATGATGTTTAGAGCTTGAGCGATCTATATGTTCAGGAATTGGGAATTTTTGTATGTAAATATGTGAGAATTGTGTATGCATATTAGTGAGAGTTTAGGGATTGTCAGTGTTTTGTGTTTTGCATGTATCTATCCTTGTGTGTGGGGTGTATATTCATGAGTGGTTTGAGGGTATATGTATTTGGGATTTGTGAGTGTATCAGGAAGTCCTCTTTGCATTTGTTCCAGAATGTAATGCTTGCAGAATGTGGTGGTGATGGTTATACGTGTCCTTTCAGTGTGTGGGAGGCAGACATATATGTATTTGATATAGAGGTTTTTTTGTTACTGTGTATGTATTTGAGTTCCTGGAGCTTAGGGGGTGCATATGCTAGGGAATGTGAGATTCCACTTTGTGTGTTGTTGATGAGACTATAGGGTGTGTGTGTGTGTGTTCAGCAATCATGGAGAATGTGCATTTTAGGGCTATGAGAATGCATATGGATTTTTGGGTGGCGGCACATGAGACAGTTGTGTATTTGGTAATTTTAGAGAGTCTGTGTGTAGGTATTCAGTGTGTACATCTGGGTGGTATGTTTGTTGCACATGTTTGTATTCAGACCCATGGTGTGTGTGTGTGTGTGTGTGTGTGTGTGTGTGTGTGTGTAGCATGTGAATATACGGAATAATTAAGATTTTCCTGGTAAACATTGAAGTAGTAAGAGGTGGTCTATCTGTATATTCAGTGAGGGTGAGAGTAGAAATGTTCATGTGTGAGATATATGTATCTGGGGTGGGAGTTGAGGGTCCTACTCAGTGTGTAAGAGTATTGTGTGCACATATGGTATGAAAAAGGATGGGGTGCACTGGCTCATCCTAGCTTGGGATACTTAATGACACATGACTCTCCTAGACACTATGTTCAGTGACATCATGTGGATACCTTAAAATTAGTCATACTGGGGATTTTTGTATCAGGTACACACCAGAAATGAAGTCTTTCCTACATCCCCCTGAGAGTGTTCAGCATTCACCAACACACCACCAGTGTGTGTGTGTGTGTGTGTGTGTGTGTGTGTGTGTGAAGAAAAAATATTCAGGCATCAGTGGACATATGTATGGGAGGCTCTATGTGATTTGCAAGTAAGGCATCTGGGTCTGTGGGCCCTTCTGTGTGTGCATGGACCCTAGTTATTGCATTGCTCTTAATCAGGTTAGTCCATTCTCTTTTATTTTATTTTTGTTTGTTTAAAGTATTACATATATCTCCTTTTTCCCCATTGCCCCCCCCCCCACCCCACCTGGTTCATTCTTTAGGGTCAAATATTGACACAAATGTGGGTAAGTTCTGGCCCCTCTTCATGCAGATGGGTTCAGGCATGTCTGTCCTTTAGGTAGGTGGACATTTCTTTTGCACTTGAGTGGTCCTGATATCAGGGACCCAGATGAGTGGGCCTGGTAGACAGATAACCAGGCAGAGCAGAACCTTCACAGGTGTGTTATTGGTGTGACAGGGAGCAGCCAGGAAGTCTTGGGGCTTCCTAGACAGGAGGTCAGATGGCCAAGGGTTCCCCAGGCAAACTCCCTAAGAATCAGCTGGACAGCTACAGGCATTGTGGCCCTTCTGGGGTATGGCTGGTTGTCAAGGACACCCTTCACATGGGGTCCAGGTGGTGAAAGCCTTGTGTCCCTGCATCCATCTGCTCCATGGTGGTATCTCAACTAGGTGTGTCACTAGTTCTCAACCCACCTAGCTCCATGGAAACCTCAATCCTTAGGTATAGGAAGTACTTTAGGGGTCAGTGAAGTGGCAGGGATGGAGATGGGGAGACTTTGGGCCTGTGGAGGGCTGGAAGCTGAGACCTGGAGAGACTGGGGTGTGTTACTCTGATGAGATGTATGTCTCTGATACTCCCAAGCCCTTTTAGACATGATCTTCTTTTTTTTTCTGAAGGCTCAGGATGCTTCTTACACTGACATGAAGCTCATCTCAGCCTCATATTTCACAGAGGATGGCCTGACCCTCTTTTCTCTATTCCATGTTTAACTGCACACTCACCAGAGGGAACCACGTGATCAATGTAGCCACCAGCTGACCCCACAGCTGCCTCCTGGCTCCCTTAGTTCCCCCCCGAGGATTTCTGGGTCTTCCTTCCTTGTGGTTTAGTCTCCTTCTGGCCTTTTCTCTCTCATAGTGAATCCTCCTGCCAATAGAATGTGCCAGCCCCACTTGCTTGAATGCCCCAATAACTGCTTCTCTTAATACAAGCAGATTCCTAGTGACTCTCAATGCCCACTTCATAACCTACCCTAATATATATAAAGAGCTAAGTGCCGTCACAACCGAACAGGCAGCCGGTCACCATGAAATGCATGGAGCACCTCTCAGTCCCCCCCTTCCCCCCGGCCCCAAGCCGCTCAAGATGAGGGGGTGCTGGCGGCGGGGTGGGAATGGGAACTGTTGAGCAGCAGTGGTGGGCTGCTTTGTGGGGTGGCCATGAGCTTAGCAGAGCAGTCACCCAGGAGGCAGCGAGGTGGGAGGAGGCAGTTTTGTAGAGCAGCTAGCTTCACGGGGTGGCAGCAAGCTTCGGGGAGCAGTTGAGGGGCAGGGGGAACCTTGCGGAGCAGTCGCTGGCTTCGCAGAGCGTCCTGGGGTGAGGAGAGGCCATGTGACGGAGGCCAGGCTAGGCCTAGGGACCCTAACCGTGCACGATTTTGTGCACGCTGGGCCTCTAGTCCTCAATAAAATGACAGTGTGTTGTACTGATCATATTTTGTGTTGTTGGTAGAATGGAGCTGGGCCTGGTTTTATAGTTTTATAAAGTTTTATATTTTAAATGAAAATGCAGTATACAATATATACAAGGTATATGTTTTGGTTTTGTTGTTTCGATTTGTTTGGTTTGGTTTTGAAATGGTAAGTCACGGACCCTGAGTTCTATTAGGGGGAAGGGACAGGAGTATCTCTGTATCTTGAATCAGCACTGAAAATCCCCCACCAGGTGGAATGAATTCAAATTATTGGAATGGCTAAGGCTGGACAGAGCTAGTTGTCCTGCGGCTGATATTTTCTGGAGTATATCTTATTCCCCCATCTCTCCATGGACAGAAGGAATCCTCTGCTCTTTTGTGCTAAAATAATTTTTTAAACTTTTAAATGTCAGATGCCATTCAATATTATATTAGTTTCAGGTGTACAACATGGTGACTTTATATAACTTACAAAGTGATTACCTCGATAAGTCTAGTATCCATCTGACACCATATAAAGTTACAATATTATTGTAAGTATTACACTGTACTTTATATCCCCATAACTGTTTTCATAACTGGCAACTTGTATATCTTTCTCCCTTCGCCTTTTCACCTGTTTCTCCCAACTTCCTTCCCATCTGCCAACCACCAAAATGTTCTCCGTACGAGTTTCTTTCTGTTTTGTTTGTTCATTTATTTTGTTCTTTAGATTCTATATATAAGTGAAATCATATGGTATTTGTGTTTCTCTGCCTGACATTTCACTTGGCATGATACCAAGTGAAATCTTGCAAATGGCAAGATTTCATTCTTTCTTTTGGCCAAGTAATACTCCATTGTCTACAGTAGCACATCTTTCTTTATCCATTCATCTATTGACGGACAATTAGGTTACTTCTGTATCTTGGCTATTGTATAGAACGCTGCTGTGATACATTTTTCGTGATACTAGCTTGGTGGTGATGAACTCCTTCAACTTTTTCATGTCTGGAAAGCTCTATATCTCTCCTTCAATTCTAAATGATAGCCTTGATGGGTAGAGTGATATTGAAACCATAGGAAACAAATTGATCTATAATCTGCTTTTTATATTTGTGTTTCCTTCTATATCACTAGTATCTATATATATAGAAGGCTAATATGCTAAGTGTCCGTCCAGGTAATAATGTGTAGCAATGCCCGGCTTCCTCTCCCTAGCGACTAGGCTCCTTAGAATTTCTTCAGCCCACGAACACAACTTGCTTTATAGCCAGGTGCAAACATTTTATACTTTAACCAAATGTCTGTGAAGCGTTTTCCTGTGCCTGATCTCATTTGATCCTCACATAAGTCCTGGAGTAGGTAGATAGGAGACTCAATAGATTCCTATTTTCTTTTCATTAGCTGGAAAACGGAGATTTAGAAAGCTTAGAAACTTGTCTGTACTGAAAAGAAGTAAGAAATGATGGACCTTGAAAATAATGACTTCAGGTTTTCTCACTGTGCATAATGTAGTCAAACACTGCCGCAGTTAAATATTTTACTCTTTGTTCTCCCTGTGTGATCTACAATAATAATCTGCTTCGTGTTGATATTTATTGCTGTGTTGCTGACAATTATCTGAAAGAGAAGTTGGAGTGCTTCGATGGGCTGGAGAAAGTTTAGCTAAATCAGAAAGCAGGTCTAATTAAGCAAGTTTATTCTATATATATAAAAGGCTAAGTTGACACACGCATGTACAATACATATAAAGCTCTCCCTGGTGTCAATCACACACATTTGTTTCAATCTGTCATTGTTGATGGTAAATTTGGTTGATACTTCTATTATAGAGAAAGGGAAAATAGCGATATTTTTATATGTTGTTTTCTTTCTTTTTTATTGTTTAAAGTATTACATGTCTCCTTTTTTACTGCCACTCCCTTCCCTGAGGGCAAGCCCCACTGCCCCACTACCCCAGTGTCTGTGTCCATTGGTTATGCTAATATGCATGCATACAAGTCCTTTGGTTCATCTCTAACCCCCTCCTCCCCTGCCTTCTCTCTGACGTTGGATGGTCTGTTCAGTGCTACCTTGTCTCTGGATCTATTTTTGTTCATCAGTTTATGTTGATCATTATATCCCACATATGAGTGACATCATGTGATATTTATCTTTCTCTGACTAGCTTATTTCGCTTAGCATAATACTCTCCAGGCCCATCCATGCTGTTGCAAATGGTAAGAATTCCACCTTTTATACAGCCCCATAGTATTCCATTGTGTAAATGTACCATAGCTTTTTTATCCACTCAGCTGCTGATGGGCACTTGGGCTATTTCCAAATCTTAGCTATTGTAAATTGCACTGCTATAAACATAGGGGTGCATATATTCTTTCTGATAGGAGTTTCAGGTTTCTTAGGATATATACCTAGAAGTGGGATGGGTCAAATGGCAGATCCATAATTAATTTTTTGAGGAAACTCCATACTGTTTTCCACAGTGGCTGCACCAGTCTGCATTCCCACCAGCAGTGTACTAGGGTTCCCTTTCTCCACATCCTCATCAACACGTGTCCTTTGTTGATTTGTTGATGATAGCCATTCTGACAGGTGTGAGGTGATATCTCATTGTTGTTTTCATTTGCATCTCTTGGATTGCTAGTGACTTTGATCATTTTTTCCTGTCTCTTGGCCTTCTATGTGTCCACTTTGGAGAAGTGTCTATTTAGGTCCTTTGCTCATTTTTTAATTGGATTGTTTGTCTTCCTTTTGTTAAGTTATATGAGTTCGCTGTATATTTTGGAAATTAACTCCTAATCGGATGTATCATTGGCAAATATGTTCTCCAATGCATTGGGCTCTCTTGTCATTTTTTATGGTTTCTTTTGCTGTGCAGAAGCTTCTTATTTTGATGTAGTCCTGTTTGTTTAATTTCTCCTTAGTTTCCTTTGCCTTAGGAGATGTATTGGTAAACATGTTGCTATGAGAGATGTCTGAGATTTTGGTGCCTATGGTTTCTTCTAAGATTTTTATGGCTTCATGTCTTATATTTAAGTCTTTTACCCATTTTGAGTTTATTGTTGTGTATGGTGTAAGTTGGTGATCTAGTTTCATTTTTTTGCATATAAGTGGCCAATTTTCTCAGCACCATTTATTGAAGAGACTGTCTCTGCTCCATTGTGTGCTCTTGCCTCCTTTATCAAATATTGAGTATAATGGCTTGAGTCAATTTCTGGGGTCTCTGTTCTGTTCCATTGATCTATATGCCTGTTCTTGTGCCAGTAGGAGGCTGTTTTAAATACAGTGGCTTTGTAGTATAACTTGATATCTGGTATTATGATTCCACCAAGTTTGTTGTTCTTTCTCAAGATTGCTACAGCTATTTGGGGACTTTTTCGTTTCTTTATGAATTTTTGGAATTATTGTTCTGGGTCTGTGTAGTATGCCATTATTATTTTAATAGGGATTGCATTGAATGTATAGATTGCTTTGGGTAGTATTGACATTTTAAGAATGTTGATTCTACAAATCCATGAACATGGTATATTCTTCCACTTTTTTTTTCCTTCCTCTATCTCTTTTTTCAACGTCCTGTAGTTTTCTGAACACAGGTTTTTTAATTCCTTTGTTATGTTTATTCCTAAGTATCTTAAATTTTTTGCTGCAATGGTAAATGGGATTTTTTTTGTTAGTTCCCTTTTCTGAGAGTTCATTAATGGCCTATAAAAATGCCATAGATTTTTGGGTGTTAATTTTGTATCCTGGTACATTTTTTAAATTCATTTATTAAATCTAATAGTTTTATGATGGAGTCTTTAGGATGTTCAGTGTACTGTATCATGTCATTTGCAAATAATGAGAGTTTTACTACTTCCTTCCCAATTTAGATGCTATTTATTTCTTCTTGTTGTTTGATCGCAATGGCTAGGACTTCCAGTACTATATTGAATAAAAGTTGTGAAAGAGGGCATCCCTATCTTATTTTGTTCTTAGAAAAAATGGTTTTAGTATTTGTCCATTGAGTACGATGTTGGCTGTAGGTTTGTTATTATGATCTTTACTATGTTGAGGTATGATCCCTCTATTTCCACTTTGCTGAGAGTTTTTATCAAAAAAGAGTGTTTTATTTTGTTAAGTGCTTTTTCTGCATCAATTGATATAATCATGTGATTTATGTCTTAATTTGTTTATGTGATATATCACATTTATTGATTTGTGAATATTGTACCAGCCTTGCATCCCTGGAATAAATCCCACTTGGCCATGGTGTATGATATTTTTAATGTATTGTTGGATCTGATTTGTTAATAGTTTGTTGAGGATTTTAGTGTCTCTGTTCATCAGGGATATTGACCTGTAATTCTCTTTCTCTGTAGTGTCTTTATCTGGTTTTGGAATTGGGGTAAAGCTAGCCTCATAGAGAGAGCTGGGAAGTGTTCCTTCTTCTTGAATTTTTTGGAATAATTTGAGGAGGATAGGTATTGGTTCTTCTTTGAAGGTTTGGTAAAACTCCCCTGTGAAGCCATCCGGACCAGGGCTTTTTTTGCTGGAAATTTTTTTTTATTACTGCTTCAATTTTATCAGTAGTTACTGGCCTATTCTGGTTTTCTGATTCTTCCTGATTGAGTTTTGGAAGGTTGTGTTTTTCTAGGGATATGTCTGTTTCATCCAGGTTGTCCCATTTATTGGAATAAAGTTCACAGTACTGTCATTTGTAGTATTTTATTACAATCCTTTGTATTTCTCTGGGGTCAGTTGTTACTTCACTTCTTTCAGTTCTGATTTTGTTTTTCTGGGTCCTCTTTCTTTGTTTCCTAGTGAGTCTGGCTAGAGGTTTATCAATCTTGTTTATCTTTTCAAAGAACCAGCTCTGGGTTTTATTGATCTTTTGAATTGTTTTTTTAACCTCTATGTTATTTATTTCTGCTCTGATCTTTATTATTTCCTTTCTTCTATTTACTCTGGACTTTTCTTATTGTCCTCTTTCTAATTCTTTAAGTTAGATAGATTACTACCAGTTTTTCTTGTTTTTTGAGGTAGGCCCTTAGTGCTATGAACTTCCCTCTCTTTTAAAAAAATATTTTATTTATTTTTTTACAGAGAGCAAGGGAGAGGGATAGAAAGTTAGAAACATCGATGAGAGAGAAACATCTGATCAGCTGCCTCCTGCACACTCCCCACTGGGGATGTGCCCGCAACCAAGGTACATGCCCTTGACCAGAATTGAACCTGAGACCCTTCAGTCCGCAGGCCTATGCTCTATCCACTGAGCCAAACCGGTTAGGGCTGAACTTCCCTCTTAGGACTTCTTTCATTATGCCCCATAGATTTTGGATTTTTATGTGTTCATTTGCATTTATTTCCATGATGTTTTTTATTTCTTCTTGGATCTCTTTGGTAACCCATTCATTGTTTAATAGCATGCTATTTCCTTATTGATTTGTTTGTGTGTAGAAGATTTATAGAGTGATGTTAGTGGGGTATTAAAGTCCCCTACAATGATTGATTGTATTGCTGTCAATCTCTCCCTTGATATCTCCTGAAGTTTTTTTTTTAAAATATATTTGGATATTCCTGTATTGGGTTCATATATGTTTAACAGAAAATTGAAACATATAGTGATAAGGTGCAGATCACCGATTGTCTGCATCCAGGGGCAGATGAAGGGAGGGGCTACAAAGGGGCAGAAGGAATATCTGTGGGCATGTTGGATATGGTCTTTTTCTTAATTGTGGTAATGATTACACTGGTATATTATGGCTCAGGATTCAGTGGATTATTTGTACAAATTATAACACAAGAATTAGATAAATATAAAAAGGGTTTCTGAACAAGGATATACATTGAGCTACAATTTTAAATAGAAAAAATTAAAACAGTCTTAATTTTCAGTACGAGTTTAAATTAATCCAGTTGCCTACAACAATTCCACTACAACCAGAACTTGTTCCTAATATTCAAAGAAGCATCATCATAACTAAAGCTTATTAGATTGCCAAAATGTCTTAGCCCAAGATATCAGAATATGTCTTTGTGTTTTTAAAATTTGGTTTTGAAAATATTTAGTATAATTGCATCGATCTTCCTTTTTTATTATTAACATTAACCACCTACTACTGTCCATTCCTCTATTATGAAAGTGCAAATACATGACTTTTGGTGAATTCATATCTAAGCATTATAATCTGGTGAATAGTAACACCAGATTGGGAAACATGTATACGTGGGTGCATATTCATTCTTTGTCATCTCCTAGCTATGTTCACCTGGGACAGGTTATTATTCTCAGTGTAAAATGCAGTACTAAGAATATTTATTTCAGAGAGATGTTGTGGAGAACTGTTGAGACATGTAAATGATACACAATAATGGTACTTATTACTTTCAATTATTACCAACTACTGCTCTTGTTTAGCAATTTCATTTTACATATGAGGTAACTGAGAACTAGAAAAGTTAATAGACTGACCCAAGGCTATAGATCATTCAGTTGAAAGCCTGGTTTACACCTATTTATTTTAATACAGTTACTTTGCTGTACAAAATGTAGATGGACTTTAGTTGAATTTACCATTCTGTCAATATTTTTCTAAAACTAATAAATTAAGATGCATAATTCATGGTTATATTTCATTCTGATCAAATATACTCAGCTCCATAATTTAGGACTAAACCTTAATGTCTCTCCACAGGCCAGAAAAACGCCACTATTGAGTCTTTTGCAGACAGATGTTCTAGACTCTATAAAAACTTGAGAAGGTGAAACCCACCTTCTCTGCAGTGAGCAATATGTTTCCAGGTAATAATTTGGGAGAATTTACAGTATTCACCCTGTTTATTTTCTTAAAGTATCACAGATTTATACTGCATTTGTTCAGTGTCTGAAAACAATTATTTCATATATTTTTGTTTTTCTTTAGATTTTGTTTTTGCATAAGGAGAGAGGGCTAATCCAGTTCATTACTTTGCCATGGCTAGAAAGGGAAGCTACTGTTTTATTTTTACTCCGATTATTTTTTCATTATTTTAGTAGAATACCTTTAGGTAAGTTTAGTTGGAAACTTTCTACCAGATATATTAAAATATTTTACGGGTTTTTCCAGTACAAGTTTTTATACACTAGGGTTTTATCATTCAGTCATGATCAAGAGGGTTTCATTCCCTTTGCACACATGAATTCCCTCGGAGCTTGAACCACCAAGTCTAAGTATACTTGACTCTAGAAAACAAGTTAGAGTATAAGAGTTTACTATTTTGTCCTCTTCACAAGTGGTGTTTAGATAAATAATATTTTGATGTTCTAATCTGGTTCATCATATTCAGGAACAATTATATTTTGTGTTTTCAAGTTTCCCTTTGCTAATATGTGCCAGGCTCTGATTAACTACATTTATAAAAATTTACATCTGATCATCTTTTGTAGATGATTACACAAAGAATTCCCAATTTCATAAGCTTCACTTTTCTTTAAAGTTTAAAATATGAGTATTTTGGTTGTCTTAACTAGAAAGAAGAGTTTCTAAATAATACTTCAACATAATTAGAGTAATTAATCATTATCCATAGGTTTTGTTTTAAAGTACATATTTTCTGAATATTATATACTAGAGGCCCGGTGCACGAGATTTGTGCACAGGTAGGTTCCATAGGCCTAGCCGGTGATCAGGGTCTATTGGGTCCTCCCAGCTGCCAGCTAGGGCCTGCCTTCATTCCACACCACACCCTGGTGGTCAGTGCACGTCATAGCAAGAGATCAAACTCCTGGTCTCCTGGTTGAACTCCCGAGGGGACAATTTGCATATTAGGCTTTTATATATATATAGAATTCTAACTTGCTGACAGTCTATTTCAAACACTAAATAAACTAATTTACTCTCCAATATATTTTCCTTATGGTATTTTAATTATAAAATAGGGGGAAGAAAGAAGCTGCATTCTACATCTGTGATAAAGTCTTTCAATAAATGAGACAAGCAACATCAGTAATAAATAAAGCAATTTACATATTTCAAAGATGAGTATCTTGCCCTAGCCAGTGTGGGTCAGTGGATAGAGCATTGGCCTGCAGACTGAAGGGTCCCAGGTTTGAATCCTGGTCAGGGCACATGCCCAGGTTGTGGGCTCAATCCCCAGTAGGTGTTGTGCAGGAAGCCACCCACCAATGATTCTCTCTTCTCATTGATGTTTCTATCTCTCTCTCCCTTCCTCTCTAAAATCAATAAAAAATAAAAAATAATTACTCTCTTTACTTAATATCAATGCTGTAGCCAGTGGTAGAGCCGGTATGGCTGGTATGGCTAAAGTGGTAGCAGCTGGTATGGCTAAAGTGAATATTACTGGGAAATCAGGTTGTCACTATATCAACTACATTATACCGACAAGGACACACTAAGATTCCTGTGAAACATATAAGAGCTTTCCTATTGAGTTTACTACTAGGAAATGATCTCATTTTACTTGGTCACTGATATCAGTTGAGTGACACAATGCATTCATTGCTGCTCCTGCAAAGCAATTAGCTTTTACTTCCCATTGTAGGCAGAGTCCAGAGTGTTCTTTAATGAGAAATAGGAAGAAGTGTACTAAATCCATAAGACTGATGAAAAATAAAAATTATATTACATTTCCAAAGGTTACTGTGTTTCTAAAATGGCTAGGGGTTGTGGGAATAGGGCATGTTACAATATGATGTGTGGTAATTCATCATTTTACATACACACACTTGCCCTGCTTATCTGCTATCACAAGTTAGACTATAACAAAATTAAAGTTTCACAAAGTGTTTTAAGAACTAATTGTATTCTCTAGTAACCACTAAATCTATAAGGATCTATGGTTAGTTAAACTGAGTTTTCCTATGTCACAGGTAACTGGAAAAACCATACAACTACCCAAAAGTTATGATCAAACCACACAGGAATCATGTCCTCACACTAATGTTTGGATATTAGTAATCTAGGCATCATCTAGTCATGGACCATGAATGTGACTTGAATTTACACACAACTAAGGAATAGTATTGTGTTCACTTTTATTGAAATATTTATAGCTTATGTCTGTATAGCACATGTCAGAGCACAGCCCGAGCTGTGCATGAGCCCTGCTGCTCTGAGTTGCTTTGAGTCCATATATTCTCCAAAATTCTTCCTGACTACGCCTGAGCAGGTCCCTTCTTGAACCCTGCCCACTGTACTAACTATTGGGAACTTAGTCCAAGTCCTTCCTTTATCTTCTGCTCACTAGTTACAGATGTTGGGTTCAAGCCCCTCTACCTCGGGCTGGACCTCCTTGGATGCTGGGTCTTAGAGGGTGAAGCCGTGAGAAGTTGTGGGTATATAAGAGTCTTTATTGCAGAAGCCAGTGGCCATATAGTCATCAGACAACACAGCCTTTCATAACAGTGTCCCAATTAGGCAGGCAGCTGTACACTGGCTGGTAAATACATATCTTTCCTACAAAGCAGCATTAATCTCTGTACCCACAGCTATTATCTGAGCAGCCGCACGCTGCCTCTAAACCTAAAACTTTACATAGCAATAGTGTCTGAGCTTTCCCTTAGAGCTACAGCTTCAGTATCCTCTCTGGCTCTGCAGCTTCTCCTGCCCAGCACCCTCTAGCTCAGTGGTTCTCAACCTGTGGGTCGCGACCCCTTCAGGGGTTGAACAACCCTTTCACAGGGGTCGCCTAAGACCATCGGAAAACACATATATAATTACATATTGTTTTTGTGATTAATCATTATGCTTTAATTATGTTCAATTTGTAACAATGAAATTGGGGTTCACCACAACATGAGGAACTGAATTAAAGGGTCGCGGCATTAGGAAGGTTGAGAACCACTGTTCTAGCCGGTTAACATGGTAACTATATCTGAGCTATGAGCTCTTAGCCTTACATAGTAGCAGTACTAGCTCTCAGCTCTGTTTCTCCATCTTGGTCTTCTTCAAACTCCTTCAGACAAGCTGGTCCGTAACCTGTATATTACTCCAGAGACAAAGAAGGATTCATGCCAATGGTTACATCAAGCATTTTGGCTATAGAAGGGCATACATGTGCAGTATACCGTGAGATCACTGTGGCTTTGCACCTGCTTAATTAAAAGTATCTTGGCCTTGAGCACCCTGATTAGGCCCAGGCTTAGGGCAGCCTTGGACATCCGGTGTATTCTTAGGGCCCTGTAGCGCATTATAGTCTACAGTATATATTTGTACATATTAACATATTTTAAAACTATGTAGGATATTGGAAGAATCACTTCCTCATTTGAGATAGAACCACTAATTCAGAAAGGTAATAGGCTAATGATACATATCTAATCATGTGTAATCTTTGTGTTTGCTACACTGAAAAGGTGAGGTCCACAGAAACTGTCAATGTCATTATGATAATATGAACATACCAAGTTTGGGAAATAAATTAATGATAGAACTAAAACAAGTGCTTATAATAGAGAATAAGTGGAGAAAGGAGGTGATTATGAAGGAATTTCCGGAAGAACTTGTACGATGTATGATAGTACAAGAGATTGAATAAACTTTCTTCTGTAAACCAAACACAAAAGAGATTTTCAAAATGATAGTGCAATGCCACTGTTCTATTTTTTTTTTTTTTTTTGGTCGAGGATAATAAAAGTTATTTTTATAGTTCTAGAAAAACACTCAAGGCCTTCAAGGCCCTCCAGGGTTTCTTACTACATTGATAGTGTGTTGAAAGTAAATTCTAATAATAAGAAAATTGGCTTTTAACAACATACAACAACAAACCTGCACAGTGTTGATACCTGCTCGTTCAGTTCATTTTGTCCTTTCTAATAGTAGATAGTAGATTTCATTAAACTGTTACCCAAGTCCAGCTGTATGGAGAATATTAATTTTTGTTAGCATTTTGTAAAATGATGAGAGTTATTTCTTGGCAGAAATCTATTTCACATAATGTTTACACTAGTCCTTTTGTGAAGGAGATGAAATTATATGAACACCTAAGCCTCCAAGTGCTAATCCAAGTGCTCCTCGGCCCACCCCAAAGCATCCTCCACACTGTGCTGCCGCCTACAGGCGGGTAGGTGGGGCTTCTCTCTCAGGGCACCCGCTCCCCTCACCCCCCGCTCCTGGTCCACCAGGGAGCTGAGGGGAGGGCGGGAAGGGCCTCCTAAGAGCAGGCAGCGCCAGTGCGGTTCTGCCTTGGGTTTCCACAATGGCAACAGGATCCGCCGAGATGTTGCCACAGACTGGTCACGCTGCGTATGCGGTTAGAGGCCACATCTGGGAAATTCTTCCGTGGGCGTCCCCCTGAGACTCCTGAGAAAGTGGCACAGCCACGCGTTGCTGGGTGTGGAGGGACCCTTCTGGGCTGGAAGCAGGCTGCTAGGGGAAGCTGGTGTCTGCCACGCGGCTCCACCTTGTCCAAGGCCAAGGTTTCCTTTAAGATCACGCTGACATCCCACCCGTGGCCTGTGAAGCACTCAGAGTCCCTGAAATCCCGCCATTCACAGCAGTCTTTAAGTGTGTAGCAGGAGAACTTAAAATTCCGCAGCCACAGTGCTAGTATTACCAATGATGGAAAGGAATAGATCCTGCACAGCTATTCACTTGGGGTAACGGGATAATCCAACTGTGTGTTATTACTGAAGGATGCTTCTGTGAATTCTTTCTGAGGACATTTGGAATATTAAATATATTGAATCTTTCTATTTGTCTTTAAAACTTTAAAAGGATTATGTATCATACATGGCAGGTTACTTGACAGGATCTGACTTGCAGATTCAAAAATAGTTGAATTCTTAATTATATACTGTTTACAATGAAGGATACAGACATTAGTTAATACTTAACTGTCTTAACTTTTTACATTTAGGTATTTTTTAAGTTTAAAGCTTTATGTGTTCATATACTATTTAATTTAGTATCAGCCAAACATTGAATTTTTAAAATCTATTCCCTATGTGTAAAATTGATAACCCCACCAAAGAGTTTTAACTATGTTCTTGCAGAATTTGATACTTGTAATGGTTAGAATAAAAAATAAAGTAGAAGTACCCTTACATGGTGGGGGTGGGGGGGCTAAAAAATGTCCCATATATTTCTCCAGCCTAAAAGAACAGTTTTCCGTCCTTTCGATGCCCAGGACAGTTCACAGGTAGTGTGACAGAAAATACTTACCATATATTTCTTTATTCACCTAAGAGGGTCTGAGATTGATCAAATGGCCATTCTCAAATCTAAAGATGTACGACACCGCAAGTATGTGTTGTTTTTAATCTTTATTCTCTTTTTAAAGTAAAATTATTTGCATTTTTCTTTATAAACTTTTGCAGCGTTTTGGAGATAAATGTTATTAGCACAAGATATTGATCATTTTTCTCACATCTTCACCAAATAAAATACGAGTGACACTTATTTTATTCAGGTGTTGGTGTGTTGACAAGCCAAGGCACAAAGTATTTTCTAGATAATCAGTGTTGTTGTGGGGTGCTGGTGGTGACTAATTTAGAGAGAGGTATTGTAGCTGGACATTTGTGAACAAGGATCTGAAGTCCTGCCAAGAAGAAGTGAATGTTCTATTAGGAACAACAGCGTGACTTGCAAGCGAGTCACGCTGGGTCAAGATTGCACACAATCTTGAGTTCCCGGAACATTTACCTCCCTGAGAAAGGATAAGATTAAATAGTCTTGGGTAGAGCAGAAAGGGAGGGCACAGCTGCAAGTTGTCTTCAATGCGCTATTGTAATATAGAACAAAACAAAATTTAGTTGATTAATTGCTGACGCACTAACCTCGTGCCAAACCCCAATAAACGCAATGGTTAAGGGTACAGAGGTTGTTACATGCCTGAGCGAGCTGTAGCCCTCAGTCCGGCAATCAATCGCCTGTGTGCTTGTCTTACCTCTGCGTCTTCGGTTCATTAAACACCCATCAACAAGGTATAGTGAATATTTACTGAAATACTTTATCTCCAATCTTTTAATAATATTGATTCCCATTTCTGAACAATTTGCAAGTGCTATATACCTAAAACTAGTTCATGTAGATAAAATTACTATCGCATTTTCAATTAATTACTTTGGAATTGTTACAAGAGAACAATTTTCTCTTAATTGGTTATAGATGTTAATATTGTACATGGTTTATATTCCATGTATAGATGTTTCCAGTTTTGCACGAAATCAATTACATTCATTAAACACCCAACCACGTAGACTTGAAGACAGTGGTTTACCCTTGTAGTTGTTCCAACCTATGGCCTTTCCAGGCCTCAGGCTGCCCAGTTTTTCTCTATAAGCCATCTCTGCTTCAAAAATTACAGGAGCTCTTTAGATCCATAAATTTCCCTAGATACACAATCAAAACCTTCGTCCTTGCCCCGCCGGCGAGGCTCAGTGGTTGGTCACAGGTTTGATCCCAGTCAGGGCACATGCCCAGGTTTCTGGTTTGATCCCCAGTGTGGAATATGCAGGAGGCAGCCAATCAATGATTCTCTCTCATCATTGATGTTTCTATCCTTCTCTCCCTCTCCTTTCCTTTCTGAAATCAATAAAAAATATATTCTAAGCAAACAAACAAACAAAACCCTTCATCCTTATCCTTTTATAAGAGCCAGATTTCACAGAGAGAGGATGGATGGTGCCCTCCTCACTGACATTTTGGGGTAATAAGCCCCAGCACATGGGGTCATAATGTGACTCTCTTCCCCACAGAATTAGGCATGGTTTCACTATTCTAAAGTTTTCTGATAAACCAGTAATTAGTTCTAAACTGTCTCAAAACTTAATGTCATGGTGGATATAGATATAAGTAAAAATATTTAACCCACAGTATGAAATAAGCAATAACCAATAAGAAAAGACAATGATAAGGGGCTAGAGTGGGCTTCTAAAGAAATTTAGCTACCTAGAGAGTGGAAAGGTTATAGTTCCAGGTGAGAGGCAGACTGAACAGAGCAGCAGGGAGCACTGAAGGCTCAGGGAAGGAGCTCTTTAGCAACCAGTACAAAAGTGTTGTAATTTTCTACAACTTCACAACTAGTACAGCCTCACTTCTGTGTGCCAATTAAATATCAGACCTAATACTATATAGACATTTCCTCACTATTTAATTATTTGCTATAGGTTTTTTTAAATATATATTTTATTGTGCCCTTGACCGTAATTGAACCCGGGACTCTTCAGTTCCCAGGCTGATGCTCTATCCACTGAACCGACCTGGTTTGGACTATTTGCTAAAGGTTTTTATTGGGAATAGATATGGGGTAATCTATTCATAAGTCTAATTACATTGATTTTTGAAAATCAAACCAACCTGGCATTCCTAGAATAAACACCACTTGTGTATATACTAAGCCTTTTTTAATTGTGTTAATAATTTCTCCAGTTATACAGGCATGGGCAAAAGTAGGTTTCCAGTTGTTTGTAGCGGGGACAATAATTAATTTTTGCTAAACTATATTGTATTATAGTTTAGCAACAAGATGTATTAATGATAGGAGATCAAATTGTAAGTCTGCAAAGACAAATGCATATGTAATGTGACTGGAATTATTCATTTTGCATTACCCCTGTACCTTATAATGAAAGTTTGTTTCCATGGGAAAAGGTTAAAAAACATTTAACCTTTTAATAACACATTTTGCCCAGTTAATCTATGCAGTTCCTTCTGAAATGTTTCTTGTATATGAGATTGTAAATCTAGAATTTCTTCTGTTAGATTCTTATGATTTAACAGAAGACCACCAAGGCACAGACGCTGAATGCACAGGATTGGGCTCCCTCCTGTCTGGATCAGGCCTGTGGGGGTCAGGCAGAAACTGGCTATCCAACATCCCCTGAGGGATCCCAGATTGGGAGAGGGTACAGGTCAGGGTTAAGGGACCTGTACCCTCTCAAAGAGGGACCTGTACCCTCTCAAAGAGGTAGGCCCAGGCTACCTGGCTGGTGGCACTGTGGTGGGTGCGTGGGGCCTCCTTCTGTGTGGCGATCAATCGCGAAGCCCCATGATTGGTCACCTCAAAGAGGGAGGCCCAGGCTACCAGACTGGCAGGGCTGCAGCAGGTGGGTGGGGCCCCCTCAGGGGATGTTGGATAGCCAGTTTCTGCCTGACCCCCACAGGCCTGATCCAGGCCTGACCTCCACCTGCCCTTTGGGCCTCACATGTACTATGTGTGAAGTGAGAGAAATAATGTTGCTGTGGGCAGGCGGGGTGGGGGGCACCTGGTAGGAGAGCAAGGAGCGGGAGTTAACCTGGTTATAATAATACAGGAGGGAGCCCGATCCTGTGCATTCAGCGTCTGTGCCTTGGTGGTCTTCTGTTAAATCATAAGAATCTAACAGAAGAAATTCTAGATTTACAATCTCATATACAAGAAACATTTCAGAAGGAATTGCATAGATTAACTGGGCAAAATGTGTTATCTTCAGAGATAACACAGCTGCTTTTCTATTAGCTAATTGCTTGGTTTTCCCAAGTCTTTGGTAGACTAAATATAAATATAAAATGATACAGGGACAGATTATTAATTAATAAATAATGATACAATAATTAATAAATAATAACACAAAAATAAACTGTATAACTATTTTTGTCCACCCTGTATTCATGAGGGATATTGGTCAGCAGCATTCTTTTCTTTCATGTCTTTGGTTTTGGAATCTGGGTGATGCTGGCCTCATAAATTGGTAAGTAATACCCTCTCTTCCAAATTTCTTTTTAGTTATATACTAGAGGCCCAGTGCACAGATTCGTGCACCAGTGGAGTCCCTTGGCCTGACCTGTACCCTCTCCCAATCTGGGATCCCTCAGGGGATGTTGGATAGCCAGTTTCTGCCTGACCCCCACAGGCCTGATCCAGACAGGAGGGAGCTCGATCCTGTGCATTCAGCGTCTGTGCCTTGGTGGTCAGCGCGTGTCATAGCGACTGATCGACCAGTCATTTGGTCGCTTAGGCTTGTATATATATAGACTAAAGGCCTGGTGCACATAAAATTGTGCACTCGGGGTAGAGGGGGGGGCAGGTCCCTCAGCCCGGCCTGTGCCCTCTCTCAGTCTGGGACCCCTCGGGGGATGACCACCTGCTGGCTTAGGCCCACTCCCTGGGGGATTGGGCCTAACCTGGCAGTCAGACATCCCTCTGGCAGCCCGGGAGCCCTTGGGGGATGTCCACTTGCCAGTGGGGAGCAGGCCTCAGATGCAGTCGGACATCCTTAGTGCTGCTGAGGAGGTGGGAGAGGCTCCCACCACCACCGCTGTACTAGCAGCTGTCAACCTGGCTTGTGGCTGAGCAGAGCTCCTCCTGTGGATGTGCACTGACCACCAGGGGGCAGCTCCTGCATTGAGCATCTGCCCCCTGGTGGTCAGTGTATATCATAATGACCAGTCATTCCCAGTTGTTCTGCTGTTAGGGTCAATTTGCATATTAACCTTTTATTATATAGGAGTGCCTGGCCAGCCTGGGTGAGGGGCTGATGGCTGTTTGCAGGCTGGCCACAGCCCCTTCAGGGTTGGGGGTCCTGCTGGGGTGCCTGGCCAATCTGGGTGAGTGGCTGGGGGCTGTTTTCAGGCTGGCTAAGCCCCCCAGCATGGACCCTCACCACATGAGGATGTGGCCAGCCTGGGTGAGGGGTTTATGGCTGTTTGCAGGCTGGCCACAGCCCATAGCCACCCAAGAAGATTTGCTGAAAAGAGGAAAAAGGTTGGAAGCAGGTATCTGGGATTTATTTGTCTTCTATAATTGAAACTTTGTTGCCATGAGCGGAGGCCACAGCCGGCTCAGGGCAGGTGGGAAGCTTGGCTTCCTCCATCGCCTGGGCAACCAAGCTTCCTGCTTGCTCCAGCTCCGTGGCTGCCAGCCACCATCTTGGTTGGGTTAATTTGCATATGGTTGCTCCGATTGGCTGGTGGGCGTGGCTTAGGGTATAGCGAATGTACGGTCAATTAGCATCTTTGTCTTTTATTAGTGTAGATAACTAGAGGCCTGGTGCATGAAATTCGTGCACATGGGGGAGGGTGTCCCTCAGCCTGGCCTGTGCCCTCTCGCAAACCAGGATCCCTTGGGTAGGGTCCCTAGGCCTGGCCGGCAATCAGGGCCTATCTGGGCTTTCCTTCCCCTGGCCACCCTGTTCCTGCCACTGGCACTGCTTGCCATCTGTGAGGCACTGCCCCCGCCACCGGTCACCTCCCTCTGTGGGTGACAGGCATGGGGTGCCATCGCTTGGCTGGCCTGGGCCTCCCTATGCAAGGCAATAGCTGGCCTGCCCCACCCACCTGCTGCAGCACTGCCAGTCTGGTAGCCTAGACCTCCCTCTTTGAGGTGACCAATCATGGGGCTTCGCGATTGATAGCCACACAGAAGGAGGCCCCACGCACCCACCACAGTGCAACCAGCCAGGTAGCCTGGGCCTCTCTCTTTGAGGCGATAGATCGCAAGGCTTCATGATCGATCGCCATGCAGAGGATGGCCTGGGCCTCCCTCTGTGGGGCAATTGTGGGGCGATGGCGGGCCCTCCAACCAATTGCATCGCACCCACCTTGGCTGGCTTGGCGCCAGTGTGTGTCTAGCGTGGTCGCCCGGAAGGTCGTTCTGCTGTTCGGTTGTTCAGTTGATTTGCATATTACACTTTTATTATTATAGTTTAGCATTGTTTCTTGTACAGTTCACCCATGAAGCCATCTACACCTAGAGTTTTCTTTGTGGATGGTGTTAAACTACATATTCAATTTCTTTAATAGATATATGGGGTTATTCTGGCTATGTCTTATGGAGTGAAATTATGTAGTTTTGTCTTTTGAGGAATTTGTCCATTTTATCTTAGTTATCAAATCTCTTGGCATAACATGTTTATAATTCTTATCTTTTAAATACCTATAAAATCTGTTATGTTACTTCTTATTCCTTATATGGTAGTTTTCATGTCCTCTTTTCTGATCACCCTGAATAGATGTTTATAAGTGATATGGAATTTCTCAAAAAATATTGTTTAATTAAATTGCTTTAGAGTATATTTTTATTGATTTCAGAGAGGAAGGGAGAGGGAGAGAGAGAAACATCAATGATGAGAATCATTGATTGGCTACCTCCTGCACACCCCCTACTAGGGATTGAGCCCACAACCTGAGCATGTGCCCTTGACCAGAATGAAACCTGGGACCCTTCAGTCCTCAGGCCTACGCTCTATCCACTAAGCCAAACTGGCTACGGCTTTAATTAAATTTTAAAAAAATATTTTTGCTTTTCTCTTTTTTCATTTCCACACTGGTATTTTCTTTGTCGATATGATCCTACCTAAGTTTTATTTTTTTTCCATTAAATGTATTGGGATGATATTGGTCCATAAAATTATATAGGTTTCACGTGTACAATTCTATGATACATCATCAGTATATTGCATTGTGTGCCCGCCACCCAAAGTGAAATCTTCTTCCATCACCAAATATTTGACCCCTTTTACCCTTTACTACCTCCCACCCGCTTCCCTCTGGTAACCACCAACTGTTATGTGTGTCTATGAATTTTTGTTTTTCTTATCTGTTCATTTGCTTTCAGCTATTTGCAACAACAGGGATAGATCTTGAGATTGTCATGTTAAGTGAAATAAGTCAAAAAAAGTCAAGAACCATATCATGTCACTCATATGTGGGACACACTGAAATTTTTTTCTTTATTCTGCATCTTTTTGGTTGTATTACTCTTTTTTTTCTGGTTTTTAAGGTGGAAGCTGAGATCAGTTATTCAAAATCTTCTCTAATGTAACCATTTAGTGCAATAAAGTTCTAAGTACTCAATGAGGGAGATTCTGCTAATTTGAAATAGTTCATTTTCATTCAGCTCAAAATGCTTTTTAATTGTTTGACTCTATTTCAACCCATGAGTGGTTTATAGGTGTTTTACTTGGTTTTCAAGTTTGTGAAGAAATTCTAGAGATCTTTCTGTTACTGGCTTCTAATTTAACTCTGTTGTTGTTGTATTGAAATATAATACATCCTATTTAATTTGAGAGAAGTATCTCTTCTATTGTGACAACCAGCACATGTATTTGTACTGTTTTTCTAGGTAGGTTATAAGCTCCATGTGGGCAGGGCATAATCCAAATACCCTGTATAATGTCTGTTATGTATGTGTTTAATAATTGCTCATTATATAAATATTCAAAGGTTCCACACTTCAAATACCATCACATTGGGGACTAGGGCTTCAAAATATGGAGATTGGGGGGACACAAATATTCAGTCTATAGGGTAGGGGATGAAAAAAGAATTCACATACAAGTCATCCCTACTTCACAATTTTGTTTTGCAATACCAGATCTGGACGTCCCTATAATGGGGCTAAAATTAAGATCCAACAGTTTAGAAACATCACCAAACGAGAAACTATGTCTATTACTTTGATTAGTGGCAAGAATTCCAAAGGGATTGATTGGATGGATAATCTCCCTGTATCACCAAGTTGGGCTGACTGTGCAAATGTTTTGTTGCCTTGTGGATGGGACAGCCATATTTCTCTGCACTTAACCAGCTCAACCCTATACGGCTAGGAATGGCCCAAAGAGGAAGCCCTGGTCATTTTGTCTTGCAACCATCACTATCAGTGACTTCAAGGGAAAAGGTTGGTTTCAAAATTAATGGTGCATGGGAGCAATCATGAGATTGTTGCTTAGTGGAGGGAGCCAATAAATGTGTGTTACAAAAGCAAACATTCTAAGATGACAGTGGTGCCTGAAGAGGCTTAGAACAAGTGAAAAATATGCTCTTAGCTTAGACTCAGGTGCATCTTGATACAGAAGACTGCCAAAATTTCCTCCATTTTTAACTAAATGAAGGAGTACAATGGCCAATCTAAGCACACTTTCAGGACTGATCTAAAGGGTGTCCCAAAATTCACGCAAGGAGTAATTTTGATAGAAAACACAGGTTTATAATTAAAAATTGTAAATTTTTTATTGATTCATAAAGTATACAGTATAAGGTTATGTATGGAATAGCATATCGGGTAAGTGGCCTCCACGGCTTTGCTGGCACATACGCACTCTTTTGTTGAAATTTTCCATGACCGTTTTGCATAAATGTGGCTAAATTTCGATGAGGCACATTTTCATCTTGATGGCTTGGTTAATCGATAAAATTCTTGCATTCGGGGTTCAGAAAATCCACGAGTGATTGTTGAGAAACAAATGCATCCACAACGTGTCACTGTTTGGTGCGGATTTGGGGCTGGAGGCATCATCAGACCATTCTTCTTCGAAAATGCAGCTGCTCAGGCAATAACAAAAGAGTGCGTATGTGCCAGCAAAGCCGTGGAGGCCACTTACCCGATATGCTATTCCATACATAACCTTATACTGTATACTTTATGAATCAATAAAAAATTTACAATTTTTAATTATAAACCTGTGTTTTCTATCAAAATTACTTCTTGCGTGAATTTTGGGACACCCTTTATGTCCTCCTTTTATTCTATAAACAGATCAGAACTCAGATGACTTTGTGGAACGATACCAATGTAGCTGTCTCTTACGATTCTCATTCCATAGAACATTGTGTCTATAAGACAGAATGGGCTTAAAGATTTACACTTGAATGACAGATTGATCAGAATTCTTATTATTCAACAGATGTATACCATAAAGTGCAGACAGCTATAGATCTGGGAGGCCCCCCAAAAAGAAAAGTGTAAAAATATAAAAATATGAGACAATCTGTATCAGCGTTATAGGGTGGTCTAAATTATGCAACCCCACATTTGTTACTACAACTGTCTGAAATCTGTGTGTATTTTGACTGTCTATTTGATTACATGTTGTTGAAAGGCAAATGACTGTTGTCAAACTAAGAGTGATGTGTATTTTGTAAAAGGCTTTGACAAAAGCCTTAATCAGGGGATTAAGTCCAGCAGACTTGGAATGGGCCTGACCTAAAGTATCTATACCTCACTATTCATTAATCCAGGATGAAATACATTAGTGTTGCTTTGTAACCATAGATACAAGAAGTTTGGCGAAACATTTGGACATCTTATCAGGTGTTTATTGATAACAGTGCAATTGATCATTTATACCCATTCTCATTAAGACCTTCAGAGTCTGCTTACCTAAAAATTCGCCTACATATCTAGCACAATAGAGCCTTGGCAGTAAATCAATTTTTGGCTTATAGGGTATTCTTTGCACATGTTGGTTCTTACTAGATAATAAAATTATGTCTATACAATGGATAAAATTGGGAGCTTGTGCCTAACTTTTATCTAAACCCCTTGCTGTGAAGCAATGCATCCTTTTTCCTTCGTACATTAACATTTGTAAGTATTGCCATTTTGGGCCTGAGTCTTTTTTAGCAATTTAACTCTATTTAACTGTCACTGTTAGTGCACCACATTCCTTGGAATGTGGCAGTTCTGCAGTTTTAGGCCTTGTGCCCACTTCTCAATGTATAACCTTTTTCTCTCTCTTGGGTTATCTACCCATAAGGCATGTATAATCTAGTTCTTTTTTTCATGTTGTTTATTCAGTAGTCTCTCATGTTCCTTATTTTCTGTGCTTTCTCAGTGTGCTTGTTGGTTTCTCCTTCTCTTGGATTCACAGTACACTCTGGCCACCAATAATCTTCTCTGGCTTCCTGAACAGTCAAACAATTAAGTTTTATTCCTGTTTATCACAATAGGCACGATTATATTCTACCTATGCTGTTGATATACACTTGTCTGAAGATATGCATGCTTGTGTGCATTAACATATGCCTGTGTTCTTGCTTCACTAGTAATCCTTTATCTCTATAGTCCTTCCCTGGTTTAACTATTAAGTTATTATCTAGGAGTGACCATTTGCTCCTAATCTTTTATGTATCTATCTTATTATGTCATCTGCCTATTGTCAATAGGCCCAAACTTAACTTTCTAATGATAACACACCCACCCGTGTTTTTTTTTTTATTTAATCCTCACCCTACAATATTTTTCCCACTGATTTTTAAAAAGTGGGATGGAAGGAGGAGGGGGGAAGAGAGAGAGAAACATTGATGTGAGACACATCGATTAGTTGCCTCCTTCATGCCTGGGCTGGGGATGGAGCCTACAGCCAAAGTACGTGTCATTGACTGGGAATCGAACCAGCAACCCTACAGTCCACAGGCCAGCACTCTAACCACTGAGCAAACAGGCTAGAGCGACACCACTCTTTTTTTAAGTTGTGTTAGTACCATACAATTTATCAATGCTTTAAAAAGAAAAAACCCTATGTAGGCATTTGGCTGTGATACCCCATCTTACTCTCAAGCCTGACTTATTTCTCCTATCATCTTGAATTTCTTACTTATCATGGATTGTCATTCTTTTTATCTACTGTTATTATCTTGGTTAATATAACCACCTCTGGGTTGATTGGCTCAGAAAATGCAAACTTTCTTTCAGTCCTTTCATTATTCAAAGTCCAACCTCCGAAGATAAAGATGATGTATAGAAGAGCTCAGCCGATGTGGTGTTCAGTGGTTGAGGCAGGAGGTTGCGATTTTGATTTCTGGTCTGGGCACATGCCCTGGTGTGGGTTCAATCCCCAGTGTGGTGTGTACAGGAGGCAGCTGATCAATGGTTCTCTCTCTTCATTGATGTTTTTATCTCTCCCTCTCCATTCCTCTCTGAAATCAATAAAGATATATGTATATTTTAAAAGATGTATAGAAGAGCTGAGCACCACTTTCATGATGAGATGTGAAGATAAATAAAATCCTTAAGTTAAATCCTGGGGAACAAAGAAAAGGGCAATGATTCTTTCATGTTCCAATAAACATTAAAACCAAAAAGTTGGATTGTGAACTAGATCAGCTTAAGACTATTTTTAAACTCCGGGTGTTCTAGTTTTTAACTTATTTATATTGTCTCCAACATTAAAATAAGAAATATATAAAAAGGATTTTGATCTTATTTTATGTACAACTTGATAAACTATTAGTTTATTAAAGAAATTTTTATCAAGTAGCAAGCATGGTGCTATGCTTTTAAGTTGAGGGATACTACCTCAACCAGGTAATCAAGCTTAGCATTGTTAATGATCATTCACGTTGACAGCATATGGTATTAATGAGAATGGCTTTTTTTTTTTACCTCTGTGATCTTCCTTCAAAAGTATAAAATGGTAACACCAGTGCAAACATAAAAATATACCAGAAACCCAAATTGAGAGTCTACAAAATACTTAAGTACTCCTCAAAACTGTCAAGTTAATAAACATGGAAGGTATGAGAAATCGTCACAGACCAGTGGAAGCTAAGGAAACATGAAAATTAAGTGTAATGTGGTATCCTGAATGAAATTTCAGAATACAGCAGTAGAGAAAAATACTAGAGAAATCTGAAAAATAATGTGTTTAGTTAATGATGTATCAATATTTCTTAGCTATGACAAATGTACTACAGCAAGGGTGGGCAACCTTTTTGTGCATGCCAAAACCAGCAAAATCTGACTCAAAATTCTTCTGCGTGCCAACCCTAATTTTTTGAGAACATGTTACGCCTACTTGATATCTCTTAAGGTGTATGTATGTGAAGAACCTTGAAGAAATAATAAAATTCATTCGAGCGACAAAAACACAGTATATGATGATGAAAAATACATTATTTTTTTAATGTATACATGTACACTGGTAGTCCGACAGAAAACTTTATGACTCCGTTTGATATTATCAGTGCGACTTTCGCTGCTGCATCACTGATGAAGGAGATTTTACATCAGGTTTATATTTCGTGACCTTCAGAGATATGCACGAGCTACTAATTTCATCCGCCAGGCTACTCCTATTACGATACTTAACCAAATTCATCACAGAGAACAAAGATTCACAGCGAATATGGATGAAAACATGGAGAGTAACGCTGTTGCAAAGTTTTTTAAACAGAAAAAAATTTCTGGAATGGCATTCCAAGTCCTCAATAGTTCGTTTTCGACACTATTAAAATTGCTCTTGCCCCTTGTCAATCAAATTGCTCTTGCCCTCTCTTGTCAATCCATGTTTATGGTCTTTAAGATAACTTGTTATGTAAAATTATTTATTTATATAAGATGCACCTCCACTGAATTTATCTGAAAAATAAAAAAGTTGATATTAAGAAAAAAATTGTAAATGGAAGATTATAAGAGAGGGTTTCGCGTACCAGCAAAAGTTACTGGTGTGCGATGTTTGGCACGCGTGCCAGGGGTTGCCCACCCCTGTACTAGAGTAATAAAAGATGTTAATAAGGGGACTGTGTGAGGAATATATAGGAATTATTATTTTAACTTTTCTTTAAATTTACAACTATTCCAGAATAAAGTTAATTTTCTAAAAATTTAAAGTACTTTAGTTTTCTAGAAATCAATAATTTTCTGAAAAATCAAGCATGTAGAGATACCTTTAATTCATTTCCCTTTTGGCCCCGTGCAACGAACTCACATTGTATTGAAGTGGCAGAGACTGAGGAGGGCCAAACATATTCTCTTAATTGCTGGAACTCTCCTGCCACCAGGAGTGCTAACCCAGTCTCTGGTGTGCTAGCCCGGGTGGTACTATCAGCTTCATCTCCTGGCCTTTTTCTATGGCAGTGATGCCACCAAGTAAAGCGATGATAAGCCAGTCAAAGAAATACCTGTTTTCCAATTAATGGTAAAGAACAAACAAACAAAAACACATAATGTTCCCTCACGTAATATTAATAGAAGATAGGGAAT
Source organism: Myotis brandtii (assembly GCF_000412655.1). NCBI lineage: Eukaryota > Metazoa > Chordata > Mammalia > Chiroptera > Vespertilionidae > Myotis > Myotis brandtii. The sequence continues at coordinate 786,915 of NW_005354426.1, read as the reverse complement.
AGAAAATTTACTCAGGGAATCAACTGACATTGTCCACATAATCTACCAGATCACACTTGCAGAAAGCAACATGCCCAGTGTTGAAATTTTAAGTGGTTCAGGTTTTAAAAATGAGAAATTCATTTCCTTTCTTCTCTGTACTGACCAAACCATGTAGCCTGAAATTAGGACAGATTAAACAAATATTTTCTTGGCTAAGACTATACTATATTGTCCCCCCGCTCCCCCCGCCCAAAAAAAGCGAGTTCTTTTCAATACTAATGCAGTGCTTCTGACGTGAAAATAGCCCTGATTTCATTCTAATTCCACAACCTCCTATCCAAGCAGGGCATAAATCAACTAGTTTGCAATGCTGCAGTATCAGCAAGCATCATGGGACTGGGAAAAGATCCTATACCGGATACTCAGGCTACATGCATACAAGAGAGCTAAGACTTGCTTAATAATTACTCAGTGCAAAATGAACCACTAAAATGGCATAAAATGAAGGCCAAACGACTATGTAAGAATCAACATCCACCACGCAAAGAATCCTTGAGAAATCTTATGGTCCTAAAAAACAGGGCCAGACCAATGGTCAGATATCCCAGGCAGGCCAACATCGAACAGCATCAAGCTGAGGGGAGCCAAAGAAGAAGCGTATAGTTTGTCACTCAGGAAAGTTAACCGGTCCTGACCTGGTTTGGCTACTGCCTTCTATTGTTACACAGACTCACAGATGTACGCATAACTCAGAGACCAGTCACAAACATTTATTAGTGTTGTCCACAGAATTCAAGCTATTCTTCCATCTTTAAAATGTCCACAGTGAGTTTGTGCACAAATATTTTCTATAAAACTTAATATAATAAAGTTTTAGTACATCAGTTCAAGGTGATGATTTTACTCATTTCTGAAACTGACACATTTTCTTAGAAAAAAAATTATCTGTCGCAAACTCAATGTGTTAGAAATGTCACAACAAAATACAAGGTTTTAGTCTAATCTTAATTGTTTGATGTTTAATAAAGTTCACTGGGAAGTAAAGGCCTTTGTGTTTTTCCCTGAGATTTCTCTTATTTTTAATGAGGTTGTCTGATCATTCAGGATCATTGATAGAAGTTGCCTTCCTCATGTGAGTTCTATAATATACAATGACAGGTTGAATTATGATAGATCTTCTGACATTTATTTTATTTACAGCCCTAACCGGTTTGGCTCAGTGGATAGAGCATCGGCCTGTGGACTGAAAGGGCCCGGGTTCGATTCTGGCCAAGGGCATGTACCTTGGTTGCGGGCACATCCCCAGTAGGAGGTGTGCATGTACCTTGGTTGCAGGCACATCCCTAGTGGGAGTGTGCAGGAGGCAGCTGATCGGTGTTTCTCTCTCATCCATGTTTCTAACTCTCTATCCCTCTCCCTTCCTCTCGGTAAAAAATCAATAAAATATTTTATTTACAGAGTTTGTGAACCCTCAAAGGAAAAAAAGACACCTATTAAGAAGAGCTTCTGGTGGCTACCTTGGCTCAAACAAACAAACAAAAAAAGCAGAGCCAGCAGCCATTTCTGCACAGGGGACTTTTATGCAAACTGCTCAGCACTAAACTGCCATTGGCTGAACCAGCCCTTATGATGGTTTCCTGGAATCCTATTTCTACCAATTGGATTGAGGCTTTCTCCATTCAATCAGAGCAGCTCTATTCTGACCAATCAGGACCAGTGCCTTTGGACCAAACTGTGAGGATTTGGATGGCTCATGTGCATGAGGACAGACCAATCAGGGACCAGAGGCAGGGACTTCTGTCCATTTAAGCCAGCTTCCCTCTGGCTTGGGGAGCGAACTTTCCACTGAAGACCGTTTTTCCCCAGCTACAGTAGAAACATGGGAGATGCCTCGTTGGAGCAGACCAGAGCTGCCTGGCCAAAGACAATCCTGGCCCAAGGGTGACCTAGGCCCTGCTGTTTTCACAGCTCCACTGCATCACAACTGAGCTATGCCTCAGCTGTGCTATTTTCACAGCCATGCTATAGCACTGAGTCAAGTTTCCTTCCTCACTGCACCTCAAATCAGGGATTCCTGTTGGTGCTGAATTGGCACCAACGACCCAGGGTTAACAGGTTTAACTTCATTCTAACAGAGTTGGTTAAATTATATGCATTTAACAAATACACCAAATCTTTAAGAGCTCAACACAGTACAAATGTAATTCCTGTGTTTTTTTTTTAAAAAACTAACGGGAAGATTTGTTAGTGGAAAATTGTTTCATCACTACCTTGTGCTCTATGCTCAATATACACCACACAAGTCTGCCTTGCAAATTTCTCCATTCCAGTATGAATAACAGAACAGGAAGAATGCAATTTTTAAAGGCTAAACTTAGCTGATATGTAACAGCATAATAACCCATGGCCAGCCCCACCTGGATGAAAGGCAGATTGGGAAATTTAGACATGCTTGTGCCTATTAGAAGAAGAAATAGTTAAAGGTAACAATTTGCAGTCTGTGTGACATGACCTTCTCCACTATGTGTTTTAATAATCAGTTTCTTCAGAACTTCCCAAAGGCATTACATTGAAGGTTTTTCTCTCTGGTGTGCCTTCTGTTATAATGTGCTCGAAGACCTGCCTTATGAGTGAAAGTTTTCCCACATTCATTACATTCATGTGGTTTCTCCCCTGTGTGAATTCTCTGGTGCTCACTGAGAGTTGAACTGTGGGCAAAAGCTGTCCCACATTCATTACACTCATAGGGTTTCTCCCCTGTGTGAATTCTCTGATGTGATCTTAGACCAGAAATACGGGCAAAAAACTTCCCACATTCACTGCATTCATACGGTTTCTCACCTGTGTGAATTCTCCGATGGGTACTGAGGTTTGTCTTACGGGAAAAAGTTTTCCCACATGCATTACATTCATAGGGTTTCTCCCCTGTGTGAATTCTCTGATGTGCACTGAGGTATATCTTCCTGGAAAAAGTTTTCCCACATGCATTACATTCATAGGGTTTCTCCCCTGTGTGAATTCTCTGATGTGCACTGAGATGTGATGTCTTAGAGAAAGTTTTCCCACATGCATTACATTCGTATGGCTTCTCCCCAGTGTGAATTCTTTGATGTACTCGGAGGGCTGAATTATGAGTGAAACTTTTCCCACATGCAATGCATTCATAGGGTTTCTCCCCTGTGTGAATTCTCTGATGTGCACTGAGGTGTGATGTCTTGAAGAAAGTTTTCCCACATGCATTACATTCATATGGCTTCTCCCCAGTGTGCATTCTTTGATGTACTCGGAGGGCTGAATTATAAGTGAAAGTTTTCCCACATGCATTACATTCATAGGGTTTCTCCCCTGTATGAATTCTCTGATGTGCACTGAGGTGTGTCTTGTTAGAGAAAGTTTTCCCACATGCAATACATTCATGGGGCTTTTTGCCTGTGTGAGTTCTCTTATGTGCTCTGAGATGTGATGTCTTAGAGAAAGTTTTCCCACATTCAATACATTCATTCGGTTTCTCCCCTGTGTGAATTCTCTGATGTTCTTTGAGCTGTGCCATCCTGGAGAATGATTTCCCATATTCATTACTTTGATAGAGTTCAGCCTCTGTGTGTGTTCTCTGATGTACTAAGAGGGCGCACTTCTTGTAAGATTCCCCACATTCACTGTTATAAGGTTTCTCTTTTGTGTGAACTGTCAGATGTTCACTGAGGTTTGACATCTGACAGGAAGTTTTCTCACATTCATTATATTCATAGAGACAGGCCCCCATATGAGTTCCAGGATAATGACTAGTGTGTGAATTTGAACAGAAGAATTTCCCACACTCCTCACATTCACAAGTCTTCTCCTCTGAGTGGGTCCTCTGTTGCTGAATGAGGTGTGCTTTCTGGTAAAAGAACTTCCTGCATTCATTACTTTCAAATGCCTTCTCTCCTATGTCATTTTCCTGATGTACACTGAAAAGTGAGTTTTGATGCAAGGATTCCCCACGTTTACCACATTGGTAGAATTTCTCTTCTGTCTGAGTTCTCTGATGTATTGTAAGGTTTAAGTCCTGGTAGGAAGCACTTGTACATCCATTAAAAACACAGACCTTATCTCCAGTTTGTGTCTTCTGATGTACCAGATGGGCTGAGCTTTGGGTCAAGTTTTCTTCACATTTACTGCTTTCAAAAGCACCATGTCTTGTAACAGTTCTCTGAGGTTGAATGAGGAGTAAATTCCTGTTGAAATTATTTCCACTTTCATTACATTCATAGTGTGTCACAGTCATCTGAATTTCATCGTATTCCTCAATAGTGGCTTTGTCACAGGATCTCCCACATTCATTAAGATCAAAGCATTTCTCCCTTGAACCAGTTCGCCTGTGGTTAAACAGAGTTGCGTTATCACAGCTTTTCCAAAATACATCATCCTTACATGATTCCTTTCCTGTTAGGGAACTCTTAACTATAACACAGACAACAGTGTTATCATGTAAAACTTTTCCGAATTCATTACATTCAAAAGGCTGCTCCAGAGTTGGAAATTTCAGATGATCTTTCTTATGACTGAGAGCGTTCATATTTTTATACTCCTAAGGCCTCTCTTCAGGATGAGCTTTCTCATGTTTGATATCAAGCTGCGACTTTTCACATATATTTATGTAATCAACCAGCTTTCTTGAATAGTTCCTATCATTAATAAGTCAGAAAAAAGTGGCAACTTCATTCTACGTGAGTCACATTCACAGGACATTTTTCCTGAATAATCTGCAGTTAATCCGGATTAATTGGTTTTCCTAAAAGTATCTGCCTTTCGTTACTCAGTGGTTTATTATCAATGAATATTACTTGCCAAAGAGGTTTCTCTTGTTTTTCCTGGTTCTCCTCAATGTGGACATCAACTTTGTAATATCCTAAAATTAGAAACATTGAAAACATCTTATGAATTTTACATTTCTTATTATGAGGAGCTTATAATCATGTTTTGTTATGCTTTGTATTGTTTCTAGTCATGTTTTCAAAGATTAATAATTCATGCGCACAGACAGAAACACAAGACACACACTCTTTCTCTCTGCTCATCCAAGTTGTTTAAAAAAACAGAATTACTCCCAGTGCTAGCCAAAATGGAGCAGCCCCATTCTTCCAGGTCCTCCCTCTCGCAATTAAAAAATCCCTAAGGAAAAAACCTCTCAGCAAAGTGGGAATAGAGGGATCATGCCTCAACATAATAAAAGCCATATGTGACAAACCTACAGCCAACATCATACTCAAAGGGCTAAACTAAAACCATTTCCCCTAAGAACAGGAATGAGACAGGGATGTCTGCTTTCACCACTCTTGTTCAACATAGTACTAACATAGCAATCAGACAAGAAAAGACAAAAAGCATCCAAGTTGAAAAAGAGAAAATAAAACTGTTATTATTCGCAGATGATATGATATTGTGCATAGAAAACCCAAAAGACTCCATCAAAAAACAATTCTCGGGGGGAGGGGAGAGTGTGGGGTGTAGGAAGAGATTGGACAAAAATCTTACACCTTTGGATGAGGACAGTGGCGGGGGGTAAGGGCATGGGGTAGGGTGGGAACCGGGTGAAGCGGAGCTATGGGGGGAAAAAGAGGAACATCTGTAATAATCTGAACAATAAAGATTTATTTAAAAAAACTACTAAATTTAATAAATGAATTTGAAAGTGTAGAGGGAAACAAAATTAAACCCAAAAATCGATGGCATTTTTATAGACCAACAATAAAATCTCAGAAAGAGAAACAAAAAACAATCCCAGCTACCATTGCAACAAAAAAAATTAAGATACTTAGGAATAAACTTAACCAAGGAGGTAAAACACCTGTACTTGGAAAACTACAAGATGCCGATAAAGAGCTAGAGGAAGATATACACAAGCAGAATATACTGTGTTCATGGATTGGTAGAATCAACATTCTTAAAAATGTCCATACTGCCCAAAGCACTCTATAAATTCAATGCAATCCCGATTAAAATACCAACAGCATAGTTCACAGATCTAGAACAAACACTCCAAAAATTTATAGGAAACAAAAAAGACCCCAAATAGCCGCAGCAATCCTGAGAAAGAACAATGTTGAAGAAATCACAATACCAGGTATCAAGTTATACTACAAAGCCACTCTACTCAAAATAGTCTAGAACTGGCACAAGAACAGGCATATTGGTCAATGGAATGGAACAGAGAACCCAGAAATTGACCCAAGCCATTAT
>NW_005354426.1:772711-780571 GCF_000412655.1 Myotis brandtii | reverse complement strand
AAACTCAAAATGAATAAAAGACTTAAGTATAAGACATGAAACCATTAAAATCCTAGGAGAAACCATAGGCAGCAAAGTCTCAGACATCTCTCATAGTAATATGTTTACCGATACATCTCCAAGGGCAAAGGAAACTAAGGAGAAAATAAACAAATGAAACACTATCAAAATAAAAAGCTTCTGCACATCAAAAGAAACCATCAACAAAATGACAAGAGAGCTCACTGCATGGGAGAACATTTTTGCCAATGATACATCTGATAAGGAGTTAATTTCCAAAATATACAGGGAACTCATACAACTTAACAAAAGGAAGACAATCCAATTAAAAAATGGGCAGAGAACCTAAATAGACACTTCTCCAAAGTGGACACATAGAAGGCCAAGAGATATATGAAAAAATGCTCTAAGTCACTAATCATCTGAGAGATGCAAATCAAAACCACAATGAGATATCACCTCACACCTGTCAGAATGGCTATCATCAACAAATCAACAAAGGACATGTGTTGGTGAGGATGTGGAGAAAAGGGAACCCTAGTACACTGCTGGTGGGAATGCAGACTGGTGCAGCCACTGTGAAAAACAGTATGGCATTTCCTCAAAACATTAAAAATGGAACTCCCATTTGACCCAGAGATTTGACCCACTTCCAGGAGTATATCCTAAGAATCCTGAAACAGCAATTTGAAAGAATGTACTAGTATGCTCCCCTATATACACAGCAATGCAATTTACAATAGCTAAGATTTAGAAACAGCCCAAGTGCCCATCAATAGATGAGTGGATAAAAAAGCTGTGGTACATCTACACAATGGAATACTACAAAACTGTAAAAAAGAAAGAACTTTTACCATTTGCAACAGCATAGATGGATCTGGATAGTATTATGAAAAGTGAAATAAGCCAGTCAGAGAAAGATATGTATCACATGATTTCTCTCATATGTGGAATCTAATGGACAAAATGATAAATTCAGAGACATAGAAGCATGAAACAGACTGATGAATTTCAGAGGGAAGGCGGGGGTGGGGCAGATGGGAGGGGAGTGATTAACCAGGGAACTTATATGTATATATGCATAGCCCATGGACAGACAATAGAGTAGTGAAGGCCTGGGAGGGATGGGCATTAGGAACAAAGCTGTTGGTTCAGGGCACTGGTGGCCAACTCAAAACAGGCAGGAGAAAACAAAACAGAAGTACAAAAAAAAGGGGGAGCAGGAATACATGGTAGGCCCAATATTACAGGTAGGAGAAATGAGAAGCAACAGTTGTACAAAGTACACCCTGCAAAACCAAAGACACAAATACACTAAAATGCAGCAGAATTTCACATTATTGTCAAATGTACACATGACTGTTCATCAAGACAGACCACATTATGGGCTATAAGACAAATCTTTACAGATATTTAAAAATTATATAAAATATTATCTCAACCCACTGAAAAATTATACTAGAAATTAGTAACATAAGGTTATCTTAAAAAATAAAAAATGTATTTGTACATTAATATGCTTCTAATTAAATCATGGGTCACAAAGCACATCTCACAGAAAATTAAGGTATTTTAAAGTGAATGAAAACAAAAACGGTTCAAAACATAGAAATTTGTGGGATGCAGTTCAAGAAGCACTGCGATAAATTCACAGCTTGAAATGTTTTATATTAGCAGAAAAAAATCTCCAACCAGTTACCTAAGCTTCCACTTTAAGAAACTACACAAAGAGCCCCGGATGGATGGCTCAGTGGGTTGGAGTGTCATTCCCTATGCCAAATAGTTGCAGTTTCAATTCCCATTCAGGACACATATCTAGATTGCAGGTTTAGTCTCTCATCGGGGCATGTAAGGGAGGCAACCAATCAATGTCTCTCTCTCTCTTATATAAATCTCTCTCTAAAATCAATGAACATATCTTTGGATAAGGATTAAAAAAACTACACAAAGAAAAGTTAAATCTAAAGAAAGAAGAAGGAAATAATAAAGGTTAGCAAATACAATGAAACTGAAAACAACAGAGAAAAATCAAACCAAAGCTTATTTCTTTGAAAAGAAATTTTTCACATGATTAAACGAACCAAGAAAAAACAAGGAGACACGTCATCAATATCAGAAATAAATACAAGGGGGAGATATAGCTACAGATACAACAAACATTAAAGAGATAATAAAAGAATATTGAGAGAAACCCAATGCCCACAAATTTAACAATTTATATGAAAGAACAAATTTCGTAAAAATAAAAAACTTCCAAACTCACTCATGAAGAAAGAAAAGTCCCAAATAGATCTAGTTAAGAAATTGAGTATGGGGTAAAAAAAAAAAACAAAAAAAAAAAAACAGCTCCAGGACCAGATGGTGTTAACTACTGAATTCTACCAAACATTTAAAGAAAAAATGTTTTTACATAATCTCTTCAAGAAATTAGAATATGTGGACTTCCTGAATCATTTTGAGGCCTGTGTTCTCACAGCAAAAAAAAAAGGTAATTCAAGAAAAGAAACCTACAGACCAATATCCCTCATGACAATAAATACAAAAATACTAAAAACTAGTAGCTAGCCCTGGCTGGGTTGGCTCGTGGTTAGAATGTAGGCCTGCGGAATGAAGGTTCACAGGTTTGATTCCACTCAAGGGCAAGTACCTCCATTGCAGTTTGGTTCCTGGCCCCAGTCGGGGAATGTGCAAGAGACAACCAATCGATGTCTCTCTCTCACAAAGATGTTTCTCTATCTCCATCTCTCCCTTCCATTCTCTCTAAAAAAAAAAGTCAATGGAAAAATATTCTTGGGTGAGGATTAGCAAAAAAATAAAGTAGCTAAAGGAATCCAACTATATATAAAAATAAATAATTAATCAGGATCAAGTGGGATTCATCTCAAGAATGCAAAGTTGCCAAGGTAAAAAATCAGTCAATGTAATTCATCATATTAACTGGCTAAAATATTAATATTAATATCACACAACCACATCAATTAAGATAAAATAGTTCATTAAATTAAAAATTCAACCATTAACCTAATAAAAGGAATCTACAATAAGCCTATAGCTAACATCATACTTAATAATTGAGACTGAATGCTTTAACACTAAGATTGGAAAAAATAAAAGGGTGTTTACTCTCAAAAGCAGAAAAAGGTGTTGAGTAGAAAGTGTTCACTTCTACTATTATAATGGAAGTTCCATTACCATGCAATAAAGCAAGAATAAAAATGAAAGATACAAAGTCTACAAAGAAAAATCACAAAAAAATTCATTTAGAAAACTCCATAAACTTAAGTGTTTTCAGCAAAGTCAAAATACAGAGCTAATATGCCAAAGCCAATAATATACAAATAATGATCAACTGGAATCTGAAATTAGATATACAAGATAATTTACCATAGTACACACACACACACACACACACACACACACAAAACAAAAACCAACCCCCAAAACTGGTATCTGTATGCTGAAAACTACTGATGAAAGAAATCCTAAATAACTGGAGAGGTAAATGTTATTTATGGATTAGAATACAATATATTATTAACATGTTGATTGTCTTTAATTTGATCTATAGATTTAATGCAATCCAAGCTGAAAAAAGCCAGCGTGCTTTGTTATAAATATCGAAAAGCTCATTTTAGAATTCATATAGAAAGTTGAACTCACACTACTCGATTTCAAAAATAAACTGCTGTGGTAACATTAGTAGATAAATAAAAAATAATAAAGACACCACAGAAATATGCAATCTTAGACATACAAAGCATGTATACAAATGTATATGCAAATATGCACTCATCTGTTTTTCTAAGATCATGCAAGTACTATTCAATGACAATTTTTTCAACATACGGTGCTAAAATAACTGAACACCTTTTTCAAAAATTATACCTCACACTTTCTATAAAAATGAACACTAAATGGATCACAAAATGCAAAATGTTGAATTTAAATTTTTCTAGAAAAAAAAATCACAGGAATAAATCTGAGTTCCAATGTTTCTAGACAGGACAACAAAAACATGATCCTTACAAAAAATTCAAGAACGGACTTTATCAAAGTCATTGTTTAGTCTTAGCCAGCCTCCTCTGAAATCATGCCAACAGAAGAACGGGGTGAGCACCAGTACAGCCACGTGGGGAAAGGAGTCCAGGTAAGCCACTAAAACTTTGGTGATACCCCTGGGAGGTGGAGGACAAAGCTGCCACATTAACACTGGGCAGGGGTGAGAGACCTGGCTCCCACAAGCCTTCTGTAATAGTAACCACCCAGTTATTTTCTCAGGTGCCAATGTCCCTTATTTAAGGACTAGAGGCCCAGTGCAGGACATTTGTGCATTGAGGGGGGGTGGGATGTCCCTCAGCCTGACCTGCGCCCTCTCGCAGTCCGGGGCCCCTCAGGGGCTGTTAGCCTCCCTGGGAGTGAGCCTAAGCCAGCAGTCGGACATCCCCCGAGGGGTCCTTAGCGCTGCTGCCACCGCCGCTGCGCTCACCATCTGTGAGCCCGGCTTCTGGCTGAGCAGCCCTCCCTGTGGGAGTGCACTGACCACTAGGGGGCAGCTCCTGCACTGAGCATCTGTCTGCCCCCTGGTGGTCAGTGCACGTCATAGTGACCTGTCATTCCACTGTTAGGTCAATTTGCATATTAGGATTTTATTTAAGGATATCTTTTTTCGCCAATCAGTATGATCCAATCATTTACACTTAGTGACTGGGAAACATGTTTGATTGAAATTTTGTCAACCTTTATGTTACACTACCTACTTAAATGGCTTCACAACAAAAACTTTCAGTGAAAACATGTACTTAAGATGATTTTACTTTTTGCTTGAGAAACTATACTGAAACTATGACTTCTGAAATTCCTGGAATTTTTTATTAGTTTACACAAAGGCCAATAAGCACATGAAAAGCTGGTTGGCATCATTAGTGATTAGAGAAACTATTATGAACTAACTAGAGGCCCAGTGCACGATATTCATGCACTCAGGGCAGAGGGTCCCCTCAGCCCAGCCTGCACCCTTTAGCAGTCCGGGAGCCGTCAGTCAGACATCATTAGCGCTGCAGCGGAGGCAGGAGAGGATCCCGCCACTGCCACTGCGCTTGCCAGCCATCACCCTGGCTTGTGGCTGAGCAGGGTACCCCCAGTGGGAGTGCACTGACCACCAGTGGGCAGCTCCTGCACTAAGCATCTGCCCCCTGGTGGTCAGTGCATGCATAGTGACTGGACATTCCGCCATTTGGTTGATTTGCATATTACCGTTTTATTATATAGGATTGCATCCCCCTTCCCAAATCACAGTTGGAAGCCTTAACTCCCAATCCTATATAATAAAAGGGATCCTGGACTGTGAGAGGGTGCAGGCCAGGCTGAGGGACTCCCCACCCTCCCCCAAGTGCATGAATTTCGTGCACTGAGCCTCTAGTGTAACTATAGTTAGAGATAAAACCTTTAGAGAGGTAATTAAGATTAAATGAAGTCATGACTTCTGAAATTCCTGGAATCTTTTATTAGTTTACACAAAGGCCAATAAGCACATGAAAAGCTGGTTGGCATCATTAGTGATTAGAGAAACTATTATGAACTAACTAGAGGCCCAGTGCACGATATTCATGCACTCAGGGCAGAGGGTCCCCTCAGCCCAGCCTGCACCCTTTAGCAGTCCGGGAGCCGTCAGTCAGACATCCTTAGCGCTGCAGCGGAGGCAGGAGAGGATCCCGCCACTGCCACTGCGCTTGCCAGCCATCACCCTGGCTTGTGGCTGAGCAGGGTACCCCCAGTGGGAGTGCACTGACCACCAGTGGGCAGCTCCTGCACTAAGCATCTGCCCCCTGGTGGTCAGTGCATGCATAGTGACTGGACATTCCGCCATTTGGTTGATTTGCATATTACCGTTTTATTATATAGGATTGCATCCCCCTTCCCAATTCACAGTTGGAAGCCTTAACTCCCAATCCTATATAATAAAAGGGATCCTGGACTGTGAGAGGGTGCAGGCCAGGCTGAGGGACTCCCCACCCTCCCCCAAGTGCATGAATTTCGTGCACTGAGCCTCTAGTGTAACTATAGTTAGAGATAAAACCTTTAGAGAGGTAATTAAGATTAAATGAAGTCATAAAGGTGGGGCCCTAATTCTATAGAACTGGTGTCCTAACAAAAACAGAAAGAGCCATCAGAGCTCTTTCTCTCCAGGGGTGCAGAGGAAAAGCCATGTGAGGATACACTGAGAAGGTGCTCACCTGCAAGCCAGGAAGAGAGGCCTCACCAGAAATCTACCCTGCTGGCACCATGATGTTACACTTTAAGCCTCCAGAATTGGGAGAAATATGTTTCTATTATTTAAACCACCCAGGCTATGGTATTTTGTTATGCCAGCCCAGATGACTAATATAAAAATGCAAATCAAAACTTCGGTGAGATAGCATTTCACATTCACTAGGGTTGCTATAATCAAAAGTCAGGTAATAAGGGCTGGTGAAGATGTGGAGGACCCAGACCCTCAGGTGCAGTCATTAGGAATGTCAAATGGTGCAGCCACTTTGGAAAACAGTCTGGCTGTTCCACAGAGTTACCATATAACCGAGCAATTCCACTCCTATCTAGAAACGCGAGATAAATAAAGGCATATGTCCGAGCAAACCTTGTAAATGAATGATTATATTAGCATTACTCAATAATAGCCAAAAGACAGCATCCCAAATGTCCACTGACTGATGAATGAGCAAACAAATGTGGTATATCCAATGAAATTTATTCTTTCCATAAAAAGAATGAAATTTTAATATATGCTATAATATGAGCCTTGTAATGCAAAGTGAAAGAAACCAATCACAAAAGGACACATAATGTGTAATTCCATTTATATGAAATGTCCAGAATAGCCCAATCCATAGAGACAAGTAGAGTAGTGGTTGCTAGGACTGGCAGGCCAGAGGATAGAGAGGTAATAGCTAAATGGCATGGGGTTTCTCTCAGAGGTGAAGAAAACTGACTGTGGTGTTTGCATATATCTATGAATATAGTAAAAGCTACTGAATTAATTGTACACTTTAAATGAATCAATTATGTGATATGCTAATTATATCTCAATAAAGCTATTTAAAAGCAAAAACAACTTTCTAAAGTGTTTCTCTTAAAGGGCTAACTACCCCAAGAGTTTCTTTTTGTCTGTGCTCACCTGGGTGCGTCTGGCTTAGGAATTCTTCCTCTAAGGACCAGGGCTCTTCACCTTGCTCCAACTTTAAGATCACTGGGGGTTTGGTAATGCAATACCCTGTGAACAGAACAATTGAGGGTATATACAGAGCAGAACCATGGCTTTTTGTTTTTGAAAATAAAAGTACCTATTTGCAGTTTTTAATGGGAAAATAATGACACAAACGTTGTTTCTATTTCTCTAAAAGTTTCAGTTACTTAGGCCTCTTAATCAAAAGCCTAAAGATGAATCTCTATAAAGGATCCATGTGTTTTGAAAATTTAAAAAGAGGAAATGTATTCTAGAGGCAGTCGCAGGGGAAGGGCTGCTCACCCGTGGAGACGAGGTGGCTGTAGTTCTCCAGCATCACCTCTCTGTACAGGGTCCTCTGCCCAGGACCCAGGCACTGCCACTCATCCCTGGTGAGCTCCACAGCCACGTCTTCGAATGACACTGATCCCTGTAATAGCATTTCGTTCAAAAGTTCAGAATTACGTGACAAAGAAAATACCTTTGAGAACTATTATTTTCCTATTTACTCTCAAGGCTCAAAAACAGATATCAAGGATGTCTAATTTTAACATAATTTGTTTTAACTATGGAGTTGTTCAATTTGCTTTCAATGTACCATAATTCATTTACATTTTTTGAATTGTAGTTTTGCTTTGTTT